>NW_022985423.1:0-63412 GCF_010093625.1 Macroventuria anomochaeta | reverse complement strand
TTCCTAACCTGTGTGCTCATCATTTCACCAAAAGTACTAATTGGGATTAGTGGATTCCACCGAAAATACCAATTGGGTCAAAAACAATGTAATGTGAACTATTGCCTACACGTGATGGATTAATACAAAGAAAATTTGTGGCATGTATCTGATACACATAAATGCGGCATTGCACATCTTACAAAGGTATATTTGGCAGAAATGCTGACAGAATAACCAGTAATGTTGGGAGTTCACCAAAAATACTAATTGAGACTAGTGTGCTCAGCGGCCAACTATACCCAATTAGGCTGTCAATCACCAAGATTGCACCTTTTGACAGAAATAACTCTACAACCAAAGCACCTCATAACAAGGCAAGGGCATGTTTGAACTCCTGGAGTCTTGGTCTACAATATCAGCCGACCAGGTCAACAACTTTTTTCCTAACCCTTACCCCCATTTGCCTATTCATATTGAAGCAACTGCAGTCCTTCGCACCTCATAAACTATGAAGACCTTTACCATTACCACCCTCTTGGCCCTAACGACCATCACCATTGCATGCCCTGGCGACTTTGAAAAGTGTGGCTGGAGGATGACTGGTAACTCCCACTCCCGGTGGCCCGGTCCACCACGAGCTAACCAAATTTACAGTCGACGGATATACGCAAAGCGACCTCGCAAAGGCAGTGTGCGGCCGCACGGACACGTGCGGGGGAAGGGAATGGAATTCCTTGTTTATTGTACGTCCTGACGGGTCCCTGGAGGCGGGCGGATTCTGCAGCCAGGGCTGTTATGAGCGTGAGGACTCGTTGTGTCTACATGAGGGATGGTGTCATTGAGGGATATGAACGGATGCCACAGTTATGGATTCTCTCCATGTACGTCCGAATCATGTCAGATATATTATGATGAATAGGTAGAAAATCCTACGCCACTCCTTCTTCTCTCTCTGCTCGTCCTAACCGTGTCATCTTCTCTCTAATCCATTCAACAACGAGTCCTATATTCATCACTACCGCCGATGGCGTGCCCAACTTTTATGCCTATACTGGTAATTTCTCGCTACCTATAGTATTCTATATAAGAGCGTATAGCTTCAGGCAAACACCACACACAGCGAGAACTCAATTTCTGGAATTACCATCACAAAGGACTGAAAATACACTCGTCAAAGGCCTCAACGGTCTCTACAGGCCATCGCGCGTCATTCCGTGTCGATTCGGTACCTGTAGAGCCGCCGTTGTGGCCCTGGAAGGCACGGACAAACAGACTCTGCGAGCAAGCTACTCAAAATGACACGTCCACCTAATGCAGCGGCGGCCCATCTAGCCGCGACACAGCAACGCGAGATGTGACGACGGAGCCCAGACACCCCCTGAACATCATGGTCGCCATACACACACAACAGTAACCGATGGGCTGACCAGGAAGCCCAGCACCAACCAACAATGTCTGCGACGTCTCGCATTGACAAGCTCTCGGGCTGAACAGCATCATCTCTCACGCAAATATCTTCATAGATATCCCGGCATGCTACCATCGGTGCCACAACATACTTCTGGATTATCAGACAGCCTCGCCCACTGTCGCCCCCACCCTATGTCGAAGGCGTGGTGCCTTTTTAACATAACCTGACAAGGTCTGAAGATGTTTGCGCAAGAGCTCTTATGCTTAGTAGGCTTGATGACTTGCACGAGCTGAGCATTGCTCTTGTGGAGCTGCGTCGCGACGAAATGTTGGTGCCGCTGCGCCTGGTGGCAGGTCACACTACACACCATGGCCACATAGGAACCTAGTGGAAAGCAACAAAACACAAAGCAACAAGAATGGCGGAACTTCAACTAAGCTCTGAGGGCACGAGGGCAGGTACAAATAGACGAAGCCAAACGCTAGGGGGAGACTGTAGGTATAGCGGACGTGACACACGAGGCAACGCGCCTCTACGAGCCTTGAAACATCGTTACACATACAAGACTTTGAGTACACCACACACACGGAAACAACTTTTCAGAACACAAACACAGGCAAACACGTCACTTCTAGAGACGAAATGTACATAGTCGTAGATAGAAGCCAGACACCGCAGGCCTCTGGGGACAGATGGCTCTTTCGAGAGTGAAGTGAGGCGGTTCAGATTTATGTCCGCACCGCGTCTGCTGTCTGCCACGCCTGTCACTCCGGGCATAGCCGCGCAGAACGCGGCGGAAACCGAGTAGGAACCAAACAAACACACAAACAAATCAAATTAATCAGTTACCTTCCACTCGATTGAGTATTGTCGGAGGGAGTGGATGTATCCACCGATTGCCATCTGTTTGCCAGCGGTCGGTTGCAGTGTTTGCCAGCGGGCCGCTGCACTGATTGTCCAGCTCATTCGGTTAAGTGCAGCTTGATTCCCCACCAGGTTCGATACCATCACACCAATCCGACCAATCTGGCAAGCTGGCTCAATCAACTGAGCACCTCAGAACTAAACCAGGGGATTATAGCATCGATATCTGCACTCAATGTAGAACTCAGCTTAATCAACACCGTGTTTAGTCTGTCTAGAGAGGGCATGGCCGTTGCACTATTAAAATTGTTGAATGCAATAATTGCTGTGGGCTAAGGCGTGGTTAATGCATATGGGCGAGACCAGACCAGCTTTCTTGGATATAAAGAATGCTATTTGACATCGTCGGACGATGGAGGAACCGTGATAATACATATCTAACCTAATAGAAAACTCAGAATCAACCTCCCCAATTCGAGCGATTGTTCTACAGTCTGGACTACGGACACGACGCCGCAGCTACAGATAGGCTAAGTTGGTATGTGACGACATCTTTTAACACCTGTGCTGTCGAAAGTGCACGGCTTAGTGGCGTCAAACGAGGCCGTATGAAGGAACGAGCAATGTTCTGCTATTGTATAGTGTGGAAGGGTTGAGATGATTGTGTTGATTGATCTGGAGAGCTATTGGCTGGAATCGATCGATACTATATAGTAGAAGGGGATAGCAGTGAAGAGTTGGGGAAGCAAACCAAACTAACCGAATGAGCTGGACTACGAAGGAGCTTGTTTTTAATGAGTGGTCAAAGCTCGGCATCCCCACTAATATCAATGCTCAGCCATAGTATAATGTGAATTGAACACACATTATCTCAACATCAACTTTTTGAAATGCCTCAAAAACCTGTACTATCACATCGCAAGCCTCTAAAATATAAGGGCTGTGCTGCTGTCATCAAAAAGACATCAAGTTGTGAGTTGAGACCTTGTGAGCGCGCATTTGCGGTTGACGCGTGCATTGTTGGCGGTGCAACTCAAGATGCAGTGGCAGCTTACTTCCCCAACGCTGGCGGCCAAATCACTATACAGAAGGTTGTGAGTACAATCATGAAGCGCGCAAAGGAGGAGAATCTTCCTATCACATTGCCCAGTTTTTACAAGGACCTACCGCGCAGCGGTCGGCCAGAGCTTCTCACTGCACGCCAGAAGCGTGCTATCATCAAGATTATCACCCAAGACCGTGCCCATTGCGAAAAGGAACCTTTCCAGGCTATTGCAGATGGAAATTTCAAGGACATTGTGCCTCAGATGAGCATCAGTACCTTTGAAAACATCTTGTATAAGGCTTGCTTCAGCAGAAAGAAGCCGGGATGGAAGCCACCTTTGACTGCCAAGGAAGAGCAAGAACATTACCAATGGGCACTTGACCATAACCCAGACCTTCACCACATTGGTGATGGCCAGGGCTTCAATTTTGCACTATTGCTTATACTGATGAGACTCCTGCTTGCATTGGTGAGCAGCGTGGCATGCAGCGCACGTGGACCAGGGATGGAGAAGATTATGATGAAGGAGTTAAGAAAGATCGGATTCTCAAGTACTCTCAACTACAGTTCTATGGCGCATTTGCTTACAATGCTAAAGGTCCTTGCATTCTATATGAACATGAGACTAAGGCAGAGAAACAAGCTGCTAAACAGGCGCTTGAGAAGGAAAATGAAGAGCGGAAAAAAGTGGCTATGAAGGAACACAAGCAGAAGTGTTCTGCACTAAAGATCTTGAAGCCATCCCAACTCAACAAGGTACAAAAAGAGGAGCATGCAGCAGCACTCCAATTGCATAAGCATGCTTCTACCAACAAAAGATAAGTATACTCATGGGAAGCGGCTGCGTGGAGGCATTGAAGTGAAGGTGTAACCGCGCAGGGCAGTAAGTCAGGGGTAACCGCGCGAAGCGGTAGAATCGTTATATGTTTTTGTTGTTCTTGTTTAGTGTTCTGTCTCTCTCACCGGGCCATCAGGGTCTGTTTACATGACATATCTGTCGTTCAGACAGAGGTAGAAAGGGCTTGTTGGAAAGGGCAAGAGCACTGCACCAACACACGTGGCACACATGACCTCTATATTCCATTAACCGTCACAGGCTAGCTTCAGCGACGAAGATCCCTTGACAAAGGTGGCGACCAAAACCATAGTGGAAGTGATCGCGCTTCTTAAAGTCTGGGTCGAGCGCAGACGCTGAAGCATCAAGATTATCACCCAAAAACCTCTCTGGCGCAAAGTCCTCGGGATTATCGTATCGCTCAGGGCTCCGACTTAATCCTGTGACGGTTTATGGCGTGAAGAGGTCATGTCTGCCACGTGTGTTGGTGCAGTGCTCTTGCCCTTTCCAACAAGCCCTTTCTACCTCTGTCTGAACGACAGATACGTCATGTAAACAGACCCTGATGATTGCCGGGTGAGAGACAATCACAGAACAACACAACAGAATTTACCGATTTTACTGCTTCGCGCGGTTACCCCTGACTTACTGCCCTGTGTGGTTACACCTTCACTTATTGCATCTACTGCAACAAATCCCGTCAGATTTGGAAACACCACTGTTCCCTGGGGTATGATGTTCCCTTGATACAGGTCAGGCATCGTCGTCGCGTGTGGTACACTAAGACTCCCGATAGGAGCCCATCGGTGGAATTCTTTGATGACCGCTCGGACGTAAGGAAGCGAAACCTCGTCCTCCCAAGTTGGCATGCGGGAAGATCCTACAACGCGACCCAACTCTGCATTTGGCAGTCCCATGTATCCCGTACAGCGAATTGGGCTTACACTGGTGAGCGTTATGCACGACAGCAGGGAGCAATACCATTACTTCGAAGAATGACCGCAGGTTGGATGAGGTCGTATCTGCACCTGCACCAATCAACATGGCCAGGATGTCGCAGGCACGGTCATTGTCGATGCCCTCTTCTACCTGTATCTTACATGGTATCAGCCATCTTCCTGTTCGATGACACTACGACCAAGTTCTAGATACCTGGACCAAATGCGTCCCAAAACATTGTGGTGCGCAGCCCTCGTTAGCTTGTTTCTTTAAGGTATGCAAGAAGGCACGGTTCAGCTTAAATCCTCGCACCCTCAACTTTGCTGCAAGCTTCTTCCAAGGCTGCATCGACTCCGGCAAGTACCCTAAGAACGGGAAAACATCAAATAATAGAGAGCCGGGTTGAGAATCTGATTGATCATCGAATCAGTCACCGTCATAACCATATACTATATCCTTCCTCACATTGTAACATGATCTCCCACACGGCGTAGAATTCCGTCATAATGGGATGCTCCAGCTGCTCCAACCGTGCACCATAACAAGCGCTGAATATGACGCTCATGGCGAAGCGTTCCACATCTTTGAGAAAGCCTTACTGTTGATTCAGGAGCGCGCTGATTAGGATCTTTGACTCGAAATCCTGGTACTTGCGAAAATCCGCTGATGGTTTGGGCCCAAGAGGATTGTGGTATACACGCCTAATCAAGCGGAACGTATCTCCAGTTGAGTTGTGACTAGTCGCCACAGCCACGCTTCCGCACGGAAGTCATTATGAGCTGGTCTTGACGAGTACGTCGTTCCTCTCTATCTTACACTCAGTATGTTCTACTCAACTGGGTTTCATGTCTCACCTTGTCCAGAAGATACTTGGAAACAAAAAGCAAGCTGATAATGAGGACAGGATTGTTTCCAAAGCATAGCATACGTGTAGCGGTGTGGACCGCTGTAGAACACTGATAGCTACGGTAAACGTTAATTTAGGACTACCGGGTCGATGAAATACTGCGCTGTATTGCTATCTAGCTAGAAGGAGACGACTATATACCTGACCTGTAACACACCAGTCCAGGGTGGTCGATCAGGGGTATAGTCAGACACTGTACGGACCAACCGATACCGTAACATTTGAAGAGCTGTGCAGGAAGGACCGCGATAATGCAAGGCTTGCAAAGCAGGGTTTGAAGCTCAGGAATATGCTCAGATAGTTGCTCAAATATGTCCACGTTGGCGAACTGCAGTCACATAAAAGGCAGCTTTTCACGAAGTATCACATTGAGGGATGCGACTCCCTTCTAATGTCAGAGTTCAGTGAAGAACTGTACGCAAAGGGAAGAATTTGAAGATTGTACTGGGGTTGTATTGAGTGAAGCTACGAACAGTATATATAGGTGAGTAGCTGTAAACAACGTGGCAGTCACTCTCATGAAGGTGAGGTACAACAGGCAGGAGCACCCCAAACCGTGACATCTAACCTATACCTATATAGACGTAGAATATCTGCTGGAGGTATGGGGAACAGTTATTGACTGATTTGTATGCAGAATTTCTGCTATAACACCAAAATATATCAAGCAAAACAATCAAACAAGTCAACCGCTCAAAACTCAAATTAAGCTCGTGCCTGCCAATGCCCACTGGCCGCGTCTCATAGTTATCCATCGCTCTCTGTTCGACGCTCCTTAGTGCGTTGTATACGTGTGGAAGGGCTGAGATGGTTGAGTTGATTGATATTAAGAGCTATGGCGTGGATCGATCGAGACTATATAGTAGAAGGGAATAGCAGTGAAAGGGCGGTGAAGCAAACCGATCTAACCGAATAAGCTGGAAAATCAGTGCAACGGACTGCTGGCAAATAATACGAGATCCATGTTGATAGATTATCAGGGATAAAATATATCTCCTCTTAACCTTTCTTTTTCTTCCTCAATGCCTCAAAAGCCGCCACGATCTTCTCCGTCTCATCCCCATGTGCGCTCTTCTCAGCCAGCCACCTCCCCTCTGCATGTCTTGCTTCAGTAATGCTCTTCCGAATCTTCGTATACACAGCTGTCCTCAAACTCTTCGCAATCCCAGCGCTCGTATACCCGAAAAGACCAAACATACCAGCACCACTCTTGGTAGCTAAGTTCACCATGCCCTTGCCTAGCCCTTTAGCAGCGCCCTTCGCACCCTCCTTCTGAGCGCCTTGGTAGGGCTTTACAACGACATCACTAATACCATCTATGAATCCCCATGCGAAAGTTTTGCCGGCCACAGCTGCGCCGCTCTTGAAACCGGTTACTGGGCCGTGGTTACGAGGGATGTCGCCGTAGTGACTGGGCACGTGTTTAAGCCCTTCAGTTAGAGCGAGCGGGATATCAACAGTCATGCCTTTCAAGGCCTTTGGGGCAGCCATCGCGATGCTCATGCCGGAGGCACCTGCCAGCCGACCTGCAGATATGGGTTCTCGCTTCTTTGTGCCACTTGCGGACGTCATGACACTTGCGCTGTCAGAGTTGGACTTTGTTGGATTGTTCTTGGTGTTGGCGGCTTTTGATGATTCTGCGTTTGATTCTTCGTAAGCACGTCTGTCGCGATCGTCCCGATACTCGGTGATTGGCTTGGTGAATAACCCCGTTACGCCTGACGTGAGGTCGACTGCGGTACTAAGTACCGCAGACGCCCCGCCGGAGATGGGGTCCCACCGGCGGGTTTCGATGTTGATAGGGTTGCTCTCGTATCTGCATGCTTTTCAGTGCTATACTTCAAAGGTGGATTGTCAAGCATTTGCATAATGACTGTGGAACGTACAACTTCAGGTACTTTATATCCTTCCGTGCCTTTGGAAACACAATTTCTGCAGCAAAGGATGATAGCTTGATCATATTGTTCCCCTTGTGATAGTAGAATGCTGCTGGCAGGTGTGGAACTACATCGCAAAGCATTTTCTTGATTGGTAGATTCCGGTGGAAGGACTTTGCTGCAGCTTCGACACCCACCTCAGATTTCATTCGCTCGGCGATGGCCGCAGCCGCTCTCACCACCTCGTCAGAAAGACAGAACTTCACTGCTTCAGAGAGGCTTTCCGTAGTCAATTGCCGTTGGGGAATAGGCATAGGACCAGCACCTGCTGCAGCGACCATTCTACCCCAGAATGGCTGACTGACAGTGGGTTAGTACGTGCAAATAAGTCAGAGAGTTCATTCAGGTAACTTACTCTCCAAAGAAAGGTACAATGGTAGTCGGCCTGCCGTTCTTCAAACCACATGCAGTAGTGCCAGCACCACCATGATGTACCACGGCGGTCACATGCTGGAACAACCATTCGTGAGGACAGTCCCCAATAAAGATTACGTCTTTGTGGGATTCTCCGTGCTCACCCAAATTCGACCAGCCTTTGGAGACAATAGCACGGAACCTATTAGCTTGTACAGCGCCCAGAATTGCGGAAGTAATCCTCTGTGGATCTTCAAGTACGATGCTGCCGAATCCAATGTATACTGGAGGCGGTCCGCTTTCAATGAATGATCGAATTTCAGGTGGTGGTTCGTAGTGAGGAGGATCTCGAAAGAAAAACCCACACACGTCGACGTATGGCGGCCAGTCTGCCGGTTTTGGTACGAGGGCTGGCGACCAACAGTACGTAAAGGAAATCTTGAGCGTGTCTGCAAGACAAGGCCCATCAAACATGGCTACGTGCTCCAAATCAAGTGTATCCCGCCAATCGTTGATGACATCACCAAGCCTATGATTGAAGTAAGCATTTAGAAGTTTTGCCAAGGCGGTGACCCACGGTAGCTTCAGAGTGACAACTTACCCTTGCCATGTCAGCCAATCAACAATTCCATACGATAAGTAATTTGCAAGCCCTTCTTCGCCATCTGCATTCTTTAGGTTCGCCAGTGGGTGCGGGAATGCTTTCGTGCTTGTCCATGGCATAGTAAACATCAAATGGATAGGAATGCCCAAGGCCTGCGCGCAGTGAACATGTGCAAAACTTGGCGGGTTTGCAATGATGGCGTCTGCCACAAAAGGCTCTTGCGTCAAAGTGTCTGGCTCAATACATGAGCTCCAGCATCCTTCCAACATGTCTCTAACCATCATACGCTTTCTCTTGATCTCACCGGCCTGCACGCTCTTGAGGCTAGGGATAAGTCCGGGGTTCTTCACCATGTACGCCATCAACTCTGCTGGATTGCCGCCAATTGGGTAGAACTCCAGTCCGGAGCCGGAATTTCGCACAAAATCCTCAAACATATTATGAGTTGCTATCCTCACGCGATGGCCATACAAGCGAAGTTCGTGACCAAGCGCGATAAAGGGCTGGACGTCTCCTCGACTACCAACAACCTGGATAACGATGTTCAATTTGATCGGCCAAGACTTGTAGGGATCCGGACTGTCCGTAAAATCAGAATCCTCCGGCGGGGCCTCCGGTGTGTCGTCGCGAGGAGGGCCATATACCACTGAAAGCGATCGCGCCAATCTGGACTTGAGATCGATATTAACACGTCCGTCATCTGGAAGATATTAGTCTCGGCCGCATCACTAATGCACCTAGATAGAGATGACCCGTACCTCCGATCTGTGGACTTCCTCCAACAAATGTACCCGATGATGAGGCAGATGATGGACGGTCCGGATGAGCTGCGAGTTCAGCAGGTGCCCATTTCTCGTGGATTCCTGCATCTTCTCGGTTTGCAAATGGCAGGAGTTCTTGGCCACCTAAATACGCAGAGGAGTCCGATGGCCTTCTTTTCTTTTCCATCGTATTGAGGTTGTGTAGTAAGATGTATGCGAGGAGCCCTGTGATTGCGGTCGCAAGCAGAGTAAATGATGTAGGCTTTTGAAATGTTGATGTAATCCAGGAAGGGCTATCACAAAATGGCTTCGTCGTCAATCGTCACCGTGCGCAGCATTGCAAAACCTTAAAACGCATCACTGCAGTTTTAGCTTACCGATATCAGTGCTTTGTAGTCGGGTGTTACGTATCTCGCATCTCGTATTTCGCCAACACCAATCTAAACCGGAGCCTTGTGACGTCCCTGCGCGCCGGAACGCTCTAGTGGCGTTTAGTTCACGGCCGCTTGCATCAGCCGTGAGCTGGACTTGACGCTATGCCTACTGCAGATTGGCCTCCACATACTGCTATGGCGCATGGCGATCAGTAGATCCTCGCTTCGCTCGCTGATTGATAATCCCTGCCAGACTACAGAACAAGCATGAGTCCGAAGCCATTTAGAAGCGGTCACGTCCAGAGCTAGCAACAAACAATTCAAGTCTTGTTGACGGACCACTCTCTGATGGTCAATGTTTGTGAAGAACATGTGGGTGCCATGATGCGTCTTCTAAAGCGCTGACCGGGCGGCGGCTTCAAGCTAGATTCTTTCAGCAACGACGACCCTCCCCCGTGCGCTTTCCTATCGCATACCTGGACAGAAGGTCAGGAAGTCGCACAATGAGCTGGTGGCCGGTACAAGCAAGGAGAAGACTGGAGCAAGCCGCAGCGGACGGCCTCGAGTACTTCTGAGTTGATGCCTGCGATAAGCTCAGTGCAGCGATCAACTCCGTATTCTGCTGGTACCAACCTACATCTGAGTGCTATGTATACCTGTCGGATGCCTTGGTGCCCGACGAGATCACCGACGCTGAAGCCTTCCAGTTGCCTAGCAGGAAGTCTTGCAACAGAGCCGATAGTTCACACGAGGCTGGACGTTGCAAGAGCTTCTAGCGCCGACCAGCGTTGAGTTCTTTTCCACACGGGGCAAGCGGTTGGGTAGCAAGGTTTTCTTAGAGCGGGAAATCCACAAGTTCACCAAGATTCCTGTCGCAGCACTAAGGGGACAAAGTCTTACTGAGTTGAGTGTTTAGGATCGAATGAGCTGGACGGCCAGGTGCACGAAAACGTTGAAGGAGGACAGGGTGTACTGTCTGTTGGAGATCTTTGGCGTGTCCCTGTCACTTATACAGAGAAGAAGAAGCATACGCCACTCTACGGCTGCGAGAGGAGATACAGAAGTAGCAGGAAGAGCGCGGAACAGAAAGCTTCAGCACCTCTAAAATCTCCCAAATCAAGTCCCACAACACCAAACATCAAATCAAATCCAGTCTCGGCAAATATTTGACTTGATTGATCCCACGCATGCTCAATGGTATCAGAACCTACTCCCCCACCACGCCACAATGCGATTATCGCATTTTTTTTGTGTATTGACACGCAGAAGCCTTAATTGAGTCCGTACAACACCTTTTTGAGCACGATTATATACCAAATCAAGCGTGGCGGCTCCTACAAGGTACATCACCAGGTGCTTCCACCACAGCTCCCCCGGCCATCGCGACAACCTAAGATGTGATGTAATAGCGTCTCGTTTATGAGTCTTGGCAGCTGGTTAGCATCAATCGTCGACGACGTTGTTTTGTAACCATCCCCACAACACTACAACGCCCATAACCACCCGCGCCCCCACCCACTCACCAAACAAGACCCCGTGCAATCGATCAAAATACCCGCCGTACGCCTCCACACATATACAAAGCGCTAGGATAATGTGGACACCCGGCAAAGGAGAGTAAATCCAGAGCTTTTTAAGGCATCTTGGCCCTGGTATGACGCATGCTCTGCCGCGCGGTATAAGATCACTAGCCCCTCTACTGAGTAGTACGTGGTGAAGGTCTTTTGCCTCGCTCTGCCGTATATGTAAGCACCTCTGGTGAGAAGGTCCTTAGGGCTCCTCGCGTTGGATCCACATTATCTCAACTACTCGGCTGTCACGGGTATTTCCCCTTACATGTACCGACCAGCTCTCGGACAGACTCTGGAGCTGGGCCGGAGGCTCATGGGCCACTTGTATATATTCCTCACGAACCTTGAGGCTCAATCATCAAGGATTCGTCTAATCTCATCCCATTTGGCCCCAGACAGCCCCAATTCATCCTGTGTCCGATTGCCTGCCTACAGTGACCTCACATCGGCGCTATGTGAGATGGCTGGGCATCCAGGTGGCTGGAAAGGAGATTTGTGAGTAAACCCACCTATATAACCCTTTTGTTTTCCCTTCCTAAACCTAATCTAGAAGTCCTTAACTGACGCGCAAAGATGGAGAGATACTTGTTCAACTCCCGATTGTCCTGCAGCACCCTTCAACAAGAAGAAACACCTTCACCAATACACCATGGCCCTGTTGCGATTCGTGCCTTAAGCAAAGCTTGTAGACACTATTCGATTGGTTCTCGGGGATGAGCGGAGGTACAGGGGGTCCGTAGGGGTTTGACAGTCACCTAAGCAAGGCTCGGGTGGTCAGGGGTAGACTATCAGGGCGAGGCGGTAGTAGCCTTCGTAATAGTTGAGGTAATAGCCGTCTAGCCGGAGGCCGTGACGACTGTGGCAATGAGTAGTACAGATTATACTGTCTGGCTCGAGAGCGAGTGAGATTCCAATAACAAAGTTGATTGACGAGGTTGAACACGATGCCATAAGGGCAGCGTGTCTACTTGCCATATACATGAGCAGATGATTGCTCAGATCGCTCAGTACTGAGTATACTGATCGTGCTGAGTATACTGCTCGTGCCGAGTATACTGCTCGTACCGAGTACACTGCTTGTACTGAGTATACTGACCGTGCTGAGTATCGCCAACGCGGCCTCACTGCTCGGGTCGCTTGAGTTGCTCAACTGAGAGTGATGATCATACTGAGTATCGCCGACGCGGCCCCACTTCTCGGGCCAATCGATACTACAGTTCCTCGGCTCCTCTCGTATCGTTGCGTAGTCCTGTTTGTTGAGAGGAGCAGCAGTTTCAAGACTCAGTCATTGATTGGACGATTATGAGAGATTTGAGCTTCCGAGATGCTACATGCCCAGCAAGCCGAGGTCTATTGACATGGAATCAAACAAATCTACTCAACGCCTTACCTGACTCAGCAACAATGCTATCATCTTATATGAAGAAGCACCAAGAAACTCGTAAATCTGAGGTGCGGCAACTTATCCAATTGGCTCCTGGCAAGATTGCTATAAGCGTTGATGTGTGGACTTCCTCCAATCATTACAGCTTCTTGGGTGTTGTTGCTCACTTTGTTGATGCCGATTACAACCAATGTGTCACGGTTTGGGATGCTCCTGCCTGTTGTACCTCACCTCAATGAGAGTGACTGCCACGTCACACTAGCGTTGTTTACAGCTACTCACCTATATATACTGTTTGTAGCTTCACCCAATACAACCCCAGTACAATCTTCAAATTCTTCCCTTTGCGTACAGTTCTTCACTGAACTCTGACATAATGAGACCTCTTGATTGGTTTCAAGAACCTTGTTGGTGACCACACGGCTTGTGCGCAGGCTTCAGCAATACTCAAAGTTATCCAGGAGTACAACTTTGAGTCAAAGTTCAACTGTTTTGTAGGCGACAATGCTACAAATAATGACAACAAACTCATCCAACACCTCAACAAGCAGTCTAGTATCCTCCGCCTTGGGACCAAGCACCAAATCCGCTGTGCGGGTCACATTATCAACCACATTGTCAAGGCCTCAGTATATGGAGCTGGTGTCTCCAACTTTGAACAATAGCTTGCCCAGGCAGCTCCAATGGAGCAGTTTCAACTATATTGGCAACACGGCGTCATTGGCAAATTTCACAACTTTGTACAAGCTGTTTGTTGCTCCCCTAAGCGCTGTGAGCTGTTCTTATTGATCTTCACCAACCTCACCAACGAAGACCCTCCATCGAAGTTTGTCAAACTTCAACTACTCCAAGATGGCATAGTACGCTGGCACTCAGTTTATATCATGCTTCTCCGTTGCCAGGAGCTACGTAAGTCAATTGTAGTGGTTCAACACAAGTACAAGCAACAAGCCAAGATCGATAAGGAGTTTGCTGGTGGTGACGATGCAGGTCAACACTACAACCCTGTGCTTGACGCGTTATTGGACAACGATTGGCTCAAAGTTGACGAACTTATCAAGTTTCTTAAAGTGCCGTACGACCTTTGCAAAGCATTGGAGGGTAACAACAGCGTGTCAGGCTTTGGCTTGTTGTGGCAGACTATTGTCAATCTTCAAGCACTTTGGCAGCACTATGAGGCATGCATCAGTAAGTTCGACCATGAAGACGATAGCTACTTTGCAACTGCCGTCAAACTCGGCCTCCAGAAGCTCAACACGTACTGGGAAAAGTTGATACTTGACCCCAAGTACAGCTACTACACCGTCGCCACAGCTCTCCACCCCATGTTACGCCTTGATTGGTTCAAATCCACATGGCGTGAGTTTGACGATTGGCACAAGAAAGCCAAATGTTCTCTCAACAAGACGTTTGAACAGTATGCTGCCGCCTCTGATAGCCACAAGGATGAGATAGAAGTCAAACAACAACACCAACAGCGTAAGCTTCCAGTCAGTTATGCTAACTACCCACTTGCAGCAGTCATGCAGGTTGACCTGGGTTACTATCACGGCAACCATGGGTCCAAGCATCGGAAGCGTGAGAACAAACTGGCCAATTATATCGACAATCCCAACGAGGACCTCAATCAAGACGATGATGATCAGGAGTTGATGGGTGACCCGTGGCGTTGGTAGCTCAAAATTGGCCGTAACAGGTATCCCACACTATTCAAGATGGCTGTCGACTTTCTATCCATCCCATCTACGAGCTGTGAATGTGAGCGCTGCTTTAGTACAGCTGGCCGCACGATCTCTAACAATTGAAACTTACTGTCGCCAACAACGATTGAGGCACTTCAACTGCAGAAGAATTGGCTTAAGAATTGCGTAGTTGAGTGTCCACTCCTCCAATTGTGTACCCATGTAATGAAGAAGTCAGGGACAGCAACTCGATTGTTCAATTCACTTAACTTCACTAACTAGCCTAAATAGGAAATTTACTGTCCGTATTACTGTTACTGTCCGTAATCTGACGCTTTGTGAGCCGTACATACGTAACGACACCAAAAATCCGTCCGTAATAACGGCTATAGGGGTCAACCGTACCGTAATACGTCTCGTTGGACACGCTGTGCACAAGAGCCGTCTCGATCTTGTTTTGTATCTCGTCGGAGTGCTGCCAACGCCTCAAGCCTTCGCCTTCCCTGACTTTGACACGTATATAGCTCTAGGTAGGATGCTCTCCTCGCTGGATGCCGTGCTACTCAAATCCGCAGTTATGTCTTGCTCAGGCCGACTTGTCACCAGAAGGTGGATGTTCCTTTCTTTCCCATCAAGGAGCTAGCTTACCCACTTGAGAAGTCCTACCATGGATGGCCCTAATCGCGTACGGCATTCATCAAGAGCATCTAAAACGATCCAGACCTCTTTGGTTTGTTCAACCATTTGTGCGAAGGCGTTTCACAGTGATTCACAACTCAGCTGATGACGCCCGTCGCTGTGTGAAGAGCAAAATGCGTCTAAGAATCCTCGAGCAGTTTCACGTTTAGAGTAAAGCTGGCTGACAAGTGAAGTAACCATATTCTTAAGCGTCTGCTTGCTGGTGTCGTTGAAGTCGAAGTAGAAGTACAACAAGATCAGAGCAGGATTGCTCGATTCAAGATGTTGTACAACGGTAGAGCTTAGAACTATCTTTCCGCATCCCGGGATACCATGCAGCCACAAGAAAGAATTCTGCTGGACGTTCCACTGCTTGAACATGAGTGAGTGTAGCAGCCACTGTCCGGTACCTTCCTGCCTTTGCTGTAATGCTTTGTGATAGTTTGTTGACGGGTCTGGCGGCGACAGCCATGAGTAAATCTGATTGCGTCTCTGCTGCAGTCGAACGCCCTTAACATCGTCACTCAATCCCTGCACACTTTCGTTGACTTGCTTGATGTCAATTGATTCTCTCAAGGCTGCGGATCTGACTAACCAGTGGAGAGCAGGCCGCTAAGCTTCTGCTCGGCCTAAACTTTATCAGGAGCAATCCGGCAGAGAAGGTCCGTCGCATATGCGGCTGCTACCATCGCTGCATAGCCTTGCCACTGGTTGTTCTTGTGAGTGTCGGAATAATCGCATATGCTACCGATGATAAGGCACAGGAAGTGATTCATCAGCCCAGCAGCTTCCATCTCAAAACATAACACATCCTTCTCTTTAGATAGCTTATCACGAAACACAGCATCCTTCATGAGCTGGTTCGCGGAAGCGATGAGACCGTAGTGAATTGCAGGGTCATCCTCGTCTTCGTACCGTTCTTTCCGCACTATGAAGTTCGAGAGATCGTCACTACAAATGCTTGTGCAAGGTCCCTCAATGTCTTGGGGGTGGACCACAGAAGACCTGTACAGTTTGTCGTTCTCTGAACTTGGCCGCCCGTACTTCTTTCGTAGCCTGCTCTTGCTCACTAATATTGTGTTGATGCTTTCCTCAATCTGATGGCCGTCGCCCTCATACTGGGTCTTGAGTCCGGCTACGGCCGTCTGTAAAACACTAGGCGGCTGATTCAAGTATCCGGTCGTCAAGAAGCTCTGATTATGAGTTGTTTTGCCGAAGTCGTACTGGAAGACACCACCCATCCCATTGCGAGGCGAGCTCACAACAACGTCGTCTAGGCGAATGTCATGCTTTGAGCTTGGCGCTCCGCCGCCTATCCCAACCATCAAGCCAATCCTGACGTTGGGGAAGCTGTGAAGCATGTCTCTCGCAACACCTGCGGCAGAAGCGATGCCGTACTCTCCGTCTGGCAGCACATCAATGACAACATTGTGTTTTCCGATCTTGCCCAACGTGTAATCGTTGTTGTCGTTGTTCGACACGTAGTCTGGTCCATCATGTGAACTGAAGTGAAAGGGCGGCTGAAAAGTGAGCTCGGTTGATTATCATTTAACAATAGGAGCAAGTTGTTGTTGACGCTGCTTGGGGTATCTTACTGATGCAACACAAAAACGCAGATCTGTTTAAAGCAAAAGCTGGCCACGCATCCACTCTTCCTAGCTCAGTCCAAAAACACGATTCAACACTCAGAGTGCACTCCCTCCGCCATATCTTCAACATCATTGATAGCCTCACATTCAGGATCACGTGTCCCTGATCTCGATCCCGTAGGCCTTAAACCACCGTCCAACTTTGTCGCTTGCCAACATCTTGCCATCCCAGACATGTCGTGTCATGCTCTTTGTTCCATATGCCGCCAGGATCCGAACGCTGGTGTTTGGTTTCAAGCCAAGTTTGCGCACGCGACGGAGCCAGTGGTGAGGGGAATGGCCAGTGACCCAACGGCGAGAGGGATAAGTCTGTGGGCGGATGTGTGGATGTTGGAGGTGAGGATGAGGACGAGTCTTTGGATGTCGAAACGGAGAGCGAAGGGTCCCAGCAGGCGCGCTTGGCTGAAGTGGAATCTAGCAAGGTGTTCTCAGCTTGTGCAGTGAATCTGCGCTTTTGGCTGATTCCAGTGAGAGTCTCTGCGGGTTTCTCAAGCTCAGTCACAATGTCACGTTCTGGCTTGCGCCTCTTCGGGCTTTGGGAACGTTTCTTGTCGCAGCGGTTGAGAAAAGTTTGCAATTAACGGCAGGAACGAAGCCCCGCGCATCTGCTAAGCGCGCACCAAAAGTACGCAAGGCGAGACACCGGTCAATTCTACACTTAAGGAATGCATTGAGCAGCGTGAAGACGGACCATGCAAAGCGCGCGTACAGCGTGTCGACGCCGACTGCGGTGGGGTGCAGCTGGCGGTTGTGGTAGAGGTGCTCGAGCTCGGGCAAGTGTTCAAGCAAATGCGCATCGAGTCGCATGTTGCCATCGGTGGCTGGCTTGGGACCGAAGCAACAAGGGGCTTGTCAAAGGCGATGTGCAGGTCGGCGCGCAAGAGTAGCGCGTTCGCGGTGTCATCGAGCGTGGCTGCCAAGCCCGTGTTGTATCACGACATGTCGTTGGCCCTCCACCAGTCCAGTTCGGACTGGGGTACGACACGTGCAATCTGCAGCTGCTCGCAGCATCCGCTGAGGCCACACGAGCCGTTGCAGATGACCAGGGCGCTCGTCAGGTTAGAGGGTGTAAGTGTGATGCTAGACGGGACGGTGTTCAAGTCGCGAGCCAGCTGTTGCCGGTGTGGGGTAAGGCGGTCGTGTGGGTAACTCCACTGACGGAAGTTAGGGACGTTGGCATACAGAACATCGGCGGCCTTGAGGTGGAAATAGTAGCTACGTTGGCGCAGCGTGCTGGTGGGTTGATTGGGGCGCTGCCCGTCCCGCGACAGCAACAGCCAGCCTTGGTCGGCATAGTCTTCCGCAATTACGGCGCAGGCATCGATTGCAAGTTGGGCAAAGAAGCCAGGCTGCCCATTGTCATCAGTGTTGGGCGCGTGTAGCTTGAAGAGGACATTGTTGCCATCATTGTAGCTGGGGCTGATGTGGTGACAAGTCAATGTCTTGAGTTTTGGCCAAGATTGATAAGAATACCAACGGGGTTGGCCAAGCACCTCAAGAGAACTGGGAACTGGTATTCGCTCCATGTTCAAGCAAAAAATTTACATCTCTCCGACGGGGAATCGAACCCCGGCCTCCTGCGAGCTGTGAATGACAAGCAGAAATACTGACCACTATACTATCGAAGATTTCCGCTAAAACAGCGGGAAGAGATTTCATTGGTCGATATATATTTCGCGATTAAATACATATATAACAGCAGTGGTATTGAGGCAGCTGAAGACGAGATATGAATAGACACCATGAGGCCAAAACTAGCTTACAAGTCTCTTGTGTTGCGGGGCGGCCGAAAGAATCTGCTTTCGAAGACCTTCAGCAAATTATATGCCAACATAAATAAGATAGACGAATCTTGACTCACAGCAACAAACATGAGGGAGATGTTTGCTATATGATGACTTTCACAAGTTGCTCACTCCCCTCGGTCTGGAAACCATGATGTCATCTACCCACAAAGCTGTTTTTTGGGCCAAAGAGCTATATTTCATCATTGTTGCAACTATCAAGGGGGGTCAGCAATTTGTGCAAGTCACCGATACCACATTCAGCAAGCCGTGTCAAGGCACAGTTCTCTAACCAAGGCGGAATGTGGTGATGCAAATTCTTAAGGTCCACTGAGCGAGAGGTAAGCGAGAAGATTGGCACCACAAGTATGACACGAGTGATTTTGCAGTGCTCATTCCATCTCAATTATGTCGCCTTCTCTTGAAAATCGGCAGCTGCGATTATGATCAGCCAATATCAGGGACGCTCAATGACGACTAATACTCTGGAACCTGTGGATAAGACGATTTCTTTGCATGCGCCAAGTGATTAGAAGATTGAGGCGGCCTCCCCGGTAACGAGTCTCGACAGAGTCACATACTAGTCAAACTCTGCTTGTTTGGGACAGCCATGATCAGAGTTGTCAACAGACTAATCAAGTCAAATCAAGTCTTGTGAACGGCCCTAATATTGGGACGTGCACGCTGACACAGATCAGATGGTGCTCCGTGAAGAGGACTTGATTTGACTTGATTCGTTTGTTGCCAACTCTGGCCATGATCCTTGTAAGTGGATCACAACATACCATGCTATCGAACCGGATACTGACTTTAAGATTCAAGATAATGAGATCGCTCCAGCGGCTTCTATTATACTTTAGTGAATTTTCATCATAACAGCTGCTTCAGATTTTGACGGCTTTGTTGTACTCGGAGGTCAGACCTTTGGTCTCAACTTCGAGGAGTTTGCGCTTGAGATTGGTGAGATGATCCTCAATGACATGAACCTCACTCAGAGAACCAAGATTGCTACAACCCAGACGAAAACTGTCAGTTCGACAACTTGAAGCTTAAGCAGAGCGACTAGATATACAAGCTTATCAAGGAAGGCTTTCCTTGTGGCGTCAAAAAGGATTGAAACTCCGCAGCGATCGAAGCTGGGGTTCGTGATTTCGGGGAAGCAGTGAAGTGGCCGATAAGGTCCGACAGGCGCATAAGCTTGAGCTTTGACTGGATACGGCAGCACGAAAAACATCTTGTTCCATACGGACCACCCCCGAAAAGGGCCGTTCGGTGTCTATGACTGCCATACGTACCGACCAAATGGGCTCTCCGTCTTTCGTTTTTATATCGATGTCATCTGCCGCCGTGCACTCGATTTGTCTCTCTACCCTTCTCAGTCTCAATACAACATACCCACTTCACTGCCTTTCGCAACGAGGCTCTAGACAGACGCAAACGACTGTATTCATTACACTGCGTTCTCAGCACAACCACGGCCGATATCTTCCAATCCCAGGTATGCACTCTGCTTACAAGTCACACCACTCTCCACTCGAAGATCTCGTTACTGCGCAGGGAGTCAGAGTATGGAAGCGAATTCCCAGCCCCGCTTGTACGACAAGCGTACGAAAACAACGCAGCCTTGCTGCAACGCATCTCGGAAATCAGCGACAACTGGCCGCAGCACTGCTTCCAACATCACTTGAGACGATATAAAAAGCAATCTCGTACAGAAATAAGAACTGTGAATGGCCACAACAAGAGGTGGAGAGGCGTGGCATCCTCTAAAGCGTGAAACACTATTGCAGCAACCATGTATGGCATATGTTGTGTACAGCAGCACACCCAAAGCCTCACCGCCATTCCAACAAGACTTACAGGCTACCACATTCTGCGCGCAAACCCTCGAGGTTCAGCTGTTCATGCCACAAACCAATCATCACGGCTGCTGCACGACAATCACGACAGTCATGTCACCTGAACACCAAGATACCGTGATCGACGGGTCAATGCACGCGTCGGCTCAATGCACGCGTCAGCTCAGTGCACGCGTCGGCTCAATGCACGCGATCACCATAACACACATATTTCCTCAACACCATAACTCCACCAAATCATGTCTGTTTTTAATGCGCTTGAAACAGCACGTGCAGCTGCACCTGGCAAACAGACCTGCTACCAAAAACTCGCTGATCAGATGGGGTTCCTGCGGTTCATGTTGTTGCGCAATGATCGAGGCGTTACTATGGGTGATTTTTCATAATACCTTGGACATCAGCTGATCCAACCAATCAATGGATGCCCATGCGTAGGTCTCGTACTGCACGCGTATTTATAAGTATATCTGCCAAAACCTTGCCCTCATCAAATTGCTGCCCCTCTGCAAACCCCAACATAGGGGACAAACTTAGAAAAAGGGTACAGATAGATCTCTTATACTACTTTGCACCTTCTGTATACCTTGCAGCAGCTCTAAAAGACTTTGCGTTGTGTGCCAGCGTGTGTGGCCTCATCTCATCGTGTCACATGATGTCCAAGGTATTATGAAAACCGTCATATCCCACATGCAGAGGCAGACTTGCAATGCTGCAAACTCAACCCACAACAGGAGCGTGAGCTACAAGGCAAATTGTTATTGGAATCTCACTTGCTCTCAAGCAAGGCAGTATACTCTGTACTACTCATTGCAACCAGTCACCACGGTCTTTGACTAGACAACTACCTGACTATTACAAAGGTTATTACAACCCGCCCAGATAGTCTACCCTTGACCACCCAAGCTTTGCTTCAGTGACTGTCAATCCCTATGGCTTTCTGTACCTCTGCTCATCCCTGAGAACCAATTGACTAGTGTCTACAAGCTTTGCTTAAGGCACAAATTGTAACAGTGACATCTCCAAGTTATACCAAAGGGTAAGCACAAAAATACTTAAGCAAGTATTCTTTGTGTAGTATAATATATATAGTGCCAGCCAGCCAGCTTTGCCTCTAGCTGCTGTAAGCTAGTCTGCCCCACAGCCTTGCTGTGTGCAGAGTCGTTACAGCATACACCCACTGGATCCTTCTCCTGTACTTGATCGCTGGACAAAACAAGTGAGCAAGATGCCTCATTCTCCATCTCCATTTGATGGAAGTCAGTGGCAAGAAGCTGACCAACTTTTTGACAGTTTGGTGAAGGACCTGGCTGCAGAAGGTGTAAAGAAGCTGAAGCGCTTGCTCCACCACATGGCTGCTCAAATTAACCTACTTACTGCAGAAATCAAAGGGCTCTGGGCAGCAGTTTTGCAGCAAAAGCCCTCTAAGAAGGCTAGAGTAACCCTTGACTTGCAGCAGCAGAAGGAGTACCGCAGCGCAGCTGTGCTCTACTCCCCTTGCAAAGTAAGAGAAGCTCATTATTGCAGGAAGGTCAACAAGCACACTAAACTAGAAGAAGTTGCACAGAGAGTTAAGGATAAGCAAGAACAGGCTAACAAGAAGCTCCAAGAGGAGAGGGAGAAGGAGGACAGGCATGTAGTGTGAGTAGAGCGCATTGCAAGGAACAAGCCCATTTGTGAGGAAAAGGCTGCTGAAACGAAGCGCAAGAAAGAGGAACACACTGCCGCAAGAGCTCTACTATTATCCCAATTAGGCAAGCGCAAAGCTTCACAGAAGCCTCCTGCAAAGCCTCATAAGAAACTAAGGCATTCTGCAGGTGATGTGCGTAGTGTTGTTGCGGAGGAGCCTGCACCTGTACCTTGCACTCACACCACCTGCAGTGGCCACCTTGCAACACAAAAGTATTAATTTGAAGCTAGGAACATTGTCGCGTAGGCCTATAGAACACTCCACCAAGAAATCTTGTGATAATTGCCATTGTGTGTGGCTCTACAGCTTCATTTTTGTGGTGTTGATATGTTGGATGCGCGTGCATTGACCCGACGCGTGCATTGACCCGTCGATTACGGTAATCGCCGCCGCCTGTCGGGAGGCTATGATTTTTGCCCGCGATGCAGACGCTCCACTTGCTGGCTGTAGCACGATAAGTCTTGATCCTTCGAGGCGCCAGGTTCTACTCTACCCATCAGGTTCATTCGAGAACTTGAACACTCTTCAATCCGCCTTTGCCTCCAATCTGCAATCGCTCGTTTTGTCAGCATCCACCGAATACCCCGAACTGTGGTTCGACATCACGTCCCCGCGCAGTATTCACAATAGGCTTTGGTTTTCCAGTTCCGCAACACCATAAGCTGCTGCCAATTGCAGGCAACGATGAGGAAGCTTTGAGCGTCGAAGATGAGGCTGAGGTTGACACCCTACAACCCTGTCATGCAGTCAGCCGTTGCGGGCCGGCCCTTACTGGCGACCCACCGTTCAAAGGCTGATAGCGCATGATCGCGAGGCCTCGATTCATTTTCGAGTTCCCGATTGGTGTTTGATAAGAGGTGCGATGTGAACTGTCGATTGTAGTACTATTGAAGGGAGAATATCTACTGTGCGGAAGCACGGGTGATGTCTAACGAGCTGACCAATGAGAGCGCAGCATCTACGCGGACAGTGTTCCGCAGCGCTGATGGTTACGCTGGTTCTGCGGAGCAGAGCATGTACATTTGCGCGGTTCAAACCATGCGAACATTGTTGGATTGTCGGAACGAGTTCCATTCATTTTCTTCAACCAGGTGGACGAGCAATAGAAGGTTTGTGTTCCGACAACCCCACGCCCTGCGTCCAATGTACGTGCCCTTCGCCTCATCACCGGTACCAGACGCGGGATGGCGCATGTTAACTCTCGAGTTCCGATCAAGAAGGCTGTTCCCTCACATCATCCTTTGCGCAAACCCCTAGCACAGATCTCGATGTCGGCACGGGCGCACCTAGCACCGGCATGCTGAACGCCAATGGCACGCATCTATTGCTCCGTCTTTCGGTCCGTTGCGTCTGCCATCAAGCAGAAAACACTTCTATTCGAGCTTGCAAAATTTATTCCTATGCTGTGTTGCCACCCCTGCAGGTCCGGAGGCATTTCTATCAACTTCCCACTTTGTATTGCAAGATTCGGGAAAATGCATATATGCCTGACAACCCAGGTCAATGAGGAAGGTCACCCTCAACATAGCTGGATCATACAAACTGAAAATGACCTACAACCATGTCGCTACCCTTCCTTTCCTCCTCGACGCCACTCACCTTACGCCTGAAGAGGTTGCCGAGCGAGACGCGAACCCAGCCCTGTGGGCTGCGAGACGATATGGACAGCCGGAGCACATCTTCAAAGCAGCGGGTAAGTACGCTTCCTCAGTTCTACACTCTCGACTGACGTCAACCAGCCGAGCGCCACGGACAGGGTTCGTCGAAGACTGGACATACAACGTTCTTAGCAGCACATACCCACGATTCTCTAGCCTCAGCCAACCCGTCTCCACTTCGAACAGCGCCGCCAACAGCCACCTCTTCGCCTTTACAAAGTGCACAGCCTTTACAGAGACAACATTCATATTCGTCTAAGCAAATGCAGACATCATCTCCACCCAGTCCATCTTGTCAATCCGGTCCATCGAGTCCTCACGGATCTTCTCCGTCAGGCTCGTACTTCTCGACTATCCTCTCAACAGAACTGTCCCAGGAGAGGCTGGGCGATGTTCAGCCTCCACACTCACATGGAGACACGACAGGCGGCCAGTCACATACCGATGCAATTTTCATCGCCCCTTCACAGCAACAAATCACGGGACATACAGAGCCAACGTCGAGCAAGAAGAAGGGCAAGATGCGGGTGCAGAGTGCTACTGAACGATTGAGTTGATCTCAAGAAGGATATACTGGAGAGGCCTTGAACGGGACTGTCCATTCAAGATGATAATAGGTACATGCACTTTCAAGGTGTTCGATGCGGCGATGAAGGAAAAGGGAGGCTAACGCATATCGCTCAATATATCTGTTGACAGGCAAACCTTGGCGCACATCACTGCACGATCTTGATTACAGGCTCGCAGATCTCTCTATCGGGAGCTTGAAAATTGTTTTTTTAAGAAACTGGATCGGTCGGTAGGCAAAGGTACAATGGAAACTGGTGTCAGCCATGCCACGTATAATAGCATCATGAAGAAAATACCTTATCCTCAACTTTCCTCCGCACGACTTGAATGGACCATTTTGGCATATCTCAGGCCAACAGCCATCATTAATTGACACAGGCTCACCAACCCATCTCACGATGCGTGTCATCTTCGTCCTAATTAGAATCTATATTGTCTATCTCCTACAAAACGCCCAAGTAAACAATTACATCCGCACTGTTATCGCGCTATCAGCGCGTCTCAAATTGACTCTCAGTCTCCAACCACGTCGCAAAGTCCTTCAACTCAGGGTTCATCTGTTTCAACACAGGGATATCGACACCAAAACCCACATCTCTGAACCATTTAAACATATACCCCAGATCCTTGATCATTGTATTGATAGCACCTGCAAGGAACCTGAAGGTAGTTGGCAGGCTCTGGCCCGTCTTCTCCGCAAAGATGGTCTTGAATTGCGTGTACGTGAGTTCGTCACCTGCGAGTGAGATCTTCCGGCCTTTGTATTCATCAGGCTTTGCAAAGGCCTCGGCGGCGAAGAATCCAATGTCACTTATTGCGACGAGCTGCAGCGTCTGCTCTTTCTTTAGGGTCATCTCCCAACTTGTCGAAAACACCTTCCCCAGGAAGCCGGGGACCAGATTCTCGAAGAATGCAACGGGGCGCAGGATCGTCCAGGCCATCTCGCTATTCGACTCTGTGACTTTACTGAAAAGATACTGCTCAATCCGGTGTTTACTGGCGAAATGCGGGACGGGTGTTGCATCGTTATCTGAGCGGGGGCCGCCGCGGTCGACAGAGGAATAGACGAAGTGCTTGACGCCGTTCTTGATGGATGCATCGATCAAGGCTTTACCCTGCCTTTCTTCTGTTTGCGGGCTTGCTCCGTTCCCAATTGCCACCTTGTGAAGCCACTTAGCAAATACTTGTCCAAATTGCGTTGAGATACTAACTTGTACACTGAAGACACCCCAGATTGGGAGCTTGGAAGCTTGTTTGGCTTTCTGGAAGACGTCGTCCACAGCGTCGAGATCGCCAGTTATAAGCTTAATCTTTGGCGATCTGGATTGAAGCTTTTGTGCAGATGCAGATTGTGCGTCTCGGGTGAGTGCGAGGATCTCTAAATCGGCATTTGCTTTGAGCAAGGCGTTGATGACTGATCCGCCTTGCTTGCCAGTAGCGCCGGTGATTAGTAGTGCTTTCGACATTGGATTTGTTCGAAGAATCGTGAAGCTGTATAAATAGTGAAAGGCCGATTGTGTGAGTTATAGTTGCTTGGAGGTGGGTGTACTTTACAAATGTTCTTATAGTTGGGCTGTATGGTATAATGAGAAACCCGAGCCTTACGTTTTTCAGCTGGCGGGGCAATGCAACACCGACAAAGCGACTCACCGAGTACCCTTTCCTGTTGCATTACAAAGCTTATGACAACATCAAAGCATGCGCACTGCTCATACCGTAACATGCAACATACGCTCCCTGCGAAACAATGGAGACCTTTGAATATATCGGTGGGTCGTTGCAGGCGCAAGGCCTCTGTCGCATGGATTCGTACCAGAAACACTGATACTGTTGACGTTTCCTTCAATTCGAGATGCACTGGCTTTCCTTCGAACATGTTCGTAAACTGGAACAGTCAAACGGATTTATAAGCATGGTGCCGTATACGCTTGACCTGACTGACCTGACTATGCCCGCGGCAAAGGGGTGGGGGCTGTTGCTGTTTAGTCAGCCATCGGCGTTTAAATAACTTAGAGGCAGCGACGACCGCCAAACAACAAACAATCTGCAACACTCAGGGTCGATCAGGCACCACCAGTCATTTGGGTGAAGCTGCGACTATTTCGTGATGTTCCGAAACTCGTCTTGTGTAAGCTCACTCCGCGCTTGTCATTATTAAACGCCAGCATTCATCTCACTCTGTCACCGGACCCAATGCAGCTGCAGCTTCAAGCAGACCTCAATGACAACACGAGTATTGAATCATAGAACACTCTGTATGTCTTAAGGAAGGATTGCAATTGTAGCTCTGTGATCAAGGATAAGCGGCTGAGCAGTACTTCCCAGGATATGTCATCAAAAAGTGATTACTTGTTGAAACAGCTTCAGCACACCCCAAAGCCGTGCTAGGCTAAGTTGTGACATTGGTATTCAAAGCTGTCTGTGTATTCTTTGTACCTGTCATAAGCCTAAACGTTACCGCAGTCGTCGCCAGCAGTAGACTCGCCTACAAACGCCTTAAACCATGATTCACGATATGACCACAACCAAGTCTGTTAGGCCATATCGATGGTATTCTGTGCGCCCCTGGCAATCCTACGTACTATCAGCACCCGATTCCGTTGATTCGATACCTTGTCTAGCAACGACTTACCTTGTTACACGGCTTCAGCTCCCGCACCTATACCATGGACATGCTGAATGTTGTTGTTGTCCCATCCGTTATAGTTATAGATGACTATAGTCGTGGCTGGACCGGCAGGCTCTTTCAAAGAGAACTTCATAGTTAGGGTTAAAGGTCTTACCAAGCTGTATTCGGATTGAAGCACACATCGAATTCCTTTCATCTACGGGTCCTGGCTCACAACGCCTTTGTGCCATGTCGCACACCGCTCGTGACGGCGCCATTCGCTGGCGAAAGATGCCTGTACCATTCAAAATGCTGCACAAGGGAGAGATGGAACTGATTAACTCGGGAGCAATGAGTAGTACAGAGTATACTGTCTGGCTTGAGAGCAAGTGAGATTCCAATAACAAAGTTGATTGACAAGGTTGAACACGAACCATAAGGGTTGTGTTCCTACTTGCTTATATACAGTCCACAAGATCTGCTTGTTGACAAGCGGATTTGGTCCTGGCCTATCCGGATGGATTGCGCGAGGACTCACAACATCCGGCCATAGGATTTTGTGGGGCATCCATATACTAACCTAGATAGGCAGGTGGTCATAGAAATGCAAGGATTAGTGCATAGGTCTATGGCCAAGTGCAGCTATAATAGGTAAACTCTAAAAAGTATTTTGAACGTGTTTAGAACATGCTTAAGTAGAACAACTAATTATATAGCTGTACCTAAGATTACTATACTATATGTAGCTTTATATAATATATATTAGCTAAGTAACCTTACCTAAGCTACATAGTAGGCATAGATAATACTTAAGAAAGATATAGAATACTCTAGATGATCTGAATACTTTCCAAACATGTTCTAAACACGTTCTTAACATGTTCTTAACACGCTTCACTTATATGCATCAGACCTAGATAGGCTAAAATGGATTAAGCGAGATTAATCAGCTACTAAGTGGCCAGTCGCCGAAATCCTATGGCCAGATGACATGCGTCCTGGGGATTGCGCCTTGTTGACGAGCATTGCGTCATGCTTGTTGACGAGCTCGTCATGTGAGTCTGCCTGAACCCATTAGGCGCCAGCCGGGCGGCCTTGTCGTGCTGCGCCTCCTCCCAGGCTTCCGTGTTTGGTTGGTGGTTACTTATTGCCCGTTGTCCTATCGTGAGACGTGGGATCGTAACAGCGTTCTGCGCATTCAGTGATGTTGCGCACTGCCTGCCGAGACACGGTAGCGCCAAGCGACCCCATGTTTCGAGTCCCTGAGCGCGTCATCGTCGCGGAGCATCTACCACGTCTTTGTGCCAAGTTGTGGCTTTTCGCGCTCACAACTTGTAAACTTTGCCCGTAGTCTCCTCCTCCAGAGCCACCATGCCCCCTAGATACAAAGTTGTCCCCCTCTGGCCCGCCGCCCGTGACGACGCGCCGGCAGCACCGTCTCACCACCGCCGAATGCGCCGCAGCGGCCTCGCCCCGCCCGCATCGCTGCTTTTGCAGCAACCTCGAAGAATGTCGCGGGCTGACCGCGAGGCCATGCGTCTCGCCGAGTTGCTAGCCTCGTCGAGCCCTCTGCCGCCCCCGCCCACGCTGAGGGACGTGGACCAGCTGGTCAAGACGCCGGGCAAGGGTTGGACACTTGCTCAGGATACCCAGAAGGTTTGCATGCTGACGTGATATACGTGTATAGAGAAGAAGAAGAAGTCCAAGTCGAAGAAGTGCGCTGAGCGCAAAGCTCGGGTCGAGAAGAAGACCGACTCGTCGCCCCCTGCTGCCGCCCACCAGCCCCGCCGCACTTCTCGCGAGATCGAGGAGATGTTTGCTGCGCTGGAGCTCATGCCCACCAGTAGCCCGCTGCCTCCGCGCCCCAGAACCCGGACAGAGGAGGAGCTGGCTGCAAGGGCTGAGGGTTGGCTCCCTTCTAGATTATGAGTGTTTGTGAAGTGACCTTACTGATGTGATAATGTGTAGAGATGCGGGCCGAGTATGCTGCTGCCGCCGAACTGGCGAAGAAGAATGCGCCGCACGACTCTCGCTGCCATCGTCTTCGTCCCGCTTTGGTCGAAAAGCTTTCGAACGAGGGGAAGAAGAAGGTGCTGCGCGTGCAGACAAAGGCGCAGTGGCTGGGCCTAGGCGCGCGCGCAAAAGCTGCTGTGGCAGAGCTTGAGTGCATGCAAGGTGTGACTGAATTGTGGCCGGAAGGCTGCATACATTTGGTTCGTTGTCGATGCTAACATCTGAAATAGCTGCCCCCTGCACCCCTACTCCTCGTTCTCGCGCTCTGTGCAGGGATCTGACCCCTCTGCCCACTCCCGATGAAAGCTCCCTCTTCGTCACCTATGTAGACTAGATTGATCTGCTCTCCCTGGTTCTTCACCACGAATATACTTTCTGCACCTCACATACATACTTTCTCCCACATATTTACTAGTCATCTTGATAGGATGCATTTGTATCGATTGATGTCTAGGACGGAAGCTGCTGGTTACAGCTGACAAGGACAGGTCAGACTTCATCGATGTCGAACCTCGAGCTGGTCATACGTCTAGCCTTTGGTTAAGCCAGGACGATAGTTTTCGCACTTACTGCCGTGATGAGGGAGCCACATTCAGTCAGGCATGAGCATCAAGATTTTCCTTGCCGTATAATGATTGGCAGTACTCAACTGAGCATGAGTGGTCCAGCTGGAGTGCACGACTGCATGATTTGCCGACTTCATGCCAAAGTCTCTCTACTTCGCCGATTTTGTGCTTCTCAGTAAAGACTGTGCCTACCACTGCCATCGAGTAGCGTTATCAACCTGCCCAATCGATGTGAGAAGTTGCGTTTCTTGAAGTGTCCGGAGCGGGCCCTGGCGCCTTCACTTTGCGCACCACCAGTCCGACCACAGTCAGTGAACAAGCTTCTTCCTGATTTCTCTTCACCTCGCTTAGGAAGCTACGCTGCTTCACTTGGATTTTCGTTTTCTCGAAACACACAACCTTCGTCCTGGACTCTCTCCCTCCTCATCTCAGCAACCCACAAGCTTTTCTGCATACCGGTGCTGTGCATTTCCGCGAAGATGCCGCCTAAGCGCAAGATCCAGGCCATTCGTCCAGGCTTCAACAAGTACGGCTTCAGAGTCAGGAAGCCTGAGAATGGAAGACCCGTCCAGAAGGCAGTAGGACCTTCGAAATATACCCAGCCCAAGGCGTCACCGAGTGAGACAAAACCAAAGGCAACACCAAAGATACCCAAAGTCAAGCAGACCGCCAACCTGGCACGGTCCAAAGAACACGGTAGAAAGCCTTGTCAGTACTGCAGGAAGTCCCACGTCATTGACAGCGTGACAGTGAGTACAGAACACGCTGATGACAGGACGACGGCTCTCGTCGACCATTCTCAGCATCCATCGTTTTTGACTATATCAGCGCCATCACATACATTGTTTACTAGGAAGACAGCACCATCAAACACAATTGCGAGGGCTCAGGTCATATTGATGGATGGATCCCCATCCAGTGCTGCCGAAACGCCTGCATCGACACCCTTTGTAAGGCCATCAGCAACAAAGTCGGCGGTCAGGGCGTCGGCAAAAGCTACACTGAGTTTCACCCCGGTCGTACGCTCGAAAGTCACGAAGTCACGAGGATCTTCGTTCAAACAGACAGCAAGGCTGGCCAATCCACAGGAAGCCGGTAGGGATCGACCTGAATGTCGCTCGAGTGTGACATTGCTAACGGCACTATAGCGAGTACGAAGAGCGCTACCCACGCAGAAAGCGCTCTCAACGACCAGCTCAGCACCAATGGATCCAGACTGCAGAGGGCAACTCGAAGCATCGTTCCTGTCAACCTTGAGGCTTCCATAACCAGCCCGCAGACCGCGGAAACGACATCCGAGAAGACAACAGTAACGACTGCAGACTTTACAGTGGTGGCGCCTCTCGTCCAGCCCTTCGCTACCTCTTCGATTTTTGATCTCCAGTCGAGAGCTAGCTCGCGGACGACTCCAACCGAGCTAGCGAGATCTTCAACGATGGATCCTGCAAGAATGGCGGAGCTGAAGATGGGTATGGTTGGCTCAGCAGAAAGGCCGACTTCTGAAGCACCGACGATGGCTCTAGATGGCGGTACAGATGCAGAAATCCTCTCCTTGGAAACTTCGTCGCCGAAAGTTCTGGCCGTGCGGTCTCTTTCGCCGATGACAGATCGCAGAGAGATGTCCAGGACGCATTTCGAACGCACACCGTCCTATATCCGTCAGCTACAAGGGGCTGCTCACTCCCCCGATACGGGCATTGGCCAGACTGAGCCGATGCACTTGGACACGGACGATCGCACCATCCCTCTCGCACTTTGTGGACGCCCAGATTTCGAGGTGCGTCAGGAGTCAACATCCGTTCAAACTCAGGTTTTTCGAGCTGCCTCCATGGTCTCAGCCAGTGCTTTTAGGCCAGCTTTCACACTAACATCGTCGATTCCAAAATTAGTGATGTCGTCGGGCGGGTATGACGAGTATGTGATGACAACAACAATTCGTGTGCCACACGGCAAAACTTTTGATCCTCCACAGGTATCGATTGCATTGCCGACTCGTAGACCTGCACTTGGGCTCAGCAAGGATGCAACAATCTTATCAGAGAAGCCTCAGCACGCTCATGTTGACAGCTCTGATGACAGCTCTGACGATGAGCCGTTGATGAATCGTGTCGCCGCGAGAACAGCTAATCACCTTCAAAACATTGCGAGGACAAATTCGGGTGGAGTATATTTCGGAGGCAGTGATAGTCAGCAGTCGTCACTTTTCGCACCTGCGACAGCACCGAAAGTCCCACTTACTCTGGGCTCGGTAGCTAGCAGAAGATGCCCTGCAGCCCACACTGCAGCAGCTCCCAAGCATCTCGAGGCTGTAGCTTCCGAGGAACAAAGATTTGCCCGGCGCAAGCCAGCGAGGGGTCGTACCCCAACACCATTCCGTCGAGGAAGCCCCTTCCACCGACTTACGCCCAGCCGTCTTCGCACTCCAGCTCGCCACGCTACCCCGTCTCACCGCTTGACTCCTTTCCGCCGAGCCACCCCAGATCGCCCTCGTCCGGCGCCCCTCAAGTCAACTACCGTCCGCCGTAAGGAGCAATGGAAGAAAACGATGTCCCACCTGGCAGACTACCAACGTTGCCGCCAGCTCCCCCCCCGTCGACCTATCTTTCAGCAAGCCGTTAGGGAGTCTATTGCGCTCGCACGTCTCGAAACCTTCTGGAAGATCCTTTCTGATCTTATTGCAAATAAGAAAGTATTTGACCGCGGTATGTGGGACCACTGGGAGAATCTCAGTACATGTGTACGGTTGATCAACGAGAGGTTGGTCGAGGGAGAGAAGTTTGGAGGGGAGGAGAGTGAGGCGGCGGCGAAGGAGCTGACGAGGCAGCGAATGGTCATATTCACTGGAAATGGGAAGTTGATGCTGACGAGGAACGCACTGTCAACGCGCTTGAGTTAGCTGTGTTTGTGGATCTGAGGAGCAAGTTTGGAAAGGAAGTTTTGGTACTGGTTTAAAGAGAGGGAACCAATCAGAGCATAGACACAGATACCGATATTGGACTACATTGTGCTTGCGCTCATATCCATCGATAACGCAAGCTATGACATACCGATCCTAATCTGCCGACTCGTACAGCTCCAGATTTCCGTTCCCGAGAGGATCCAAATGAGCACGTGTGGGAGTACGGATTCAGAGATGACACTGGAAAGGTGATAAAGAGCAAGAGTATGATGAAGTAAATGGAATCGCACAAAGCGTTACGGCGCCAGGAAACGCAGGTTAGGCAGACAGCGTAGCCGCGTTCCGGCTGGTGCGGTGCAACGAGATAGCACTTTATGCAGCAGAGTGACGCGTCATAACGCGACAGGAGAGTCGTAAGGCATTTGCTTTGACAGGATTAAATGGTAATTCGATAACTCTGAGGAACTCTTCAGTGATGATGTTTCCTCTTAATCAATGTCATAATCCGCTGTGCGCTTCGCTGCTCTCTCCTCTTGTTCATCGTACCTTGCTTCAGCACCTGGCTTAATCTCTTTAAAAGATGTTTCCGACCGTCTCCGTTTTGTGACCCCCTTGGCCAATGAATGCTTGCTTAGTGCTCGCCGCATTTTGCCCTCCGCTGCAGCAAGATAGTGGCAGAGCTGTATTCCGGAGATGCGAATTTCCGTATCGTCATTTCCTATCTCCTCCTGTGAAAGTTCCTCGCAGGTAAAATCACTGAGGAAGAGCCGTAGGCCAGGATGTTCGACGGGGTTCCCTTGATCGTCACGGAAAGCCTAGTAAGAAAGTCAGCAAATCAGGACGGTTCAGCGTTATGGAGATATTGCTTACCTCATCCGTGGCCTCTTCGACAGCTCGTAGTTCGAGCCCATCAGCAGTTTCAAACAGTTGGGGCCGCCAAATCGACAACGTTGCTTTGCGTGACTGCTGCTTGCCGTACTCAACGTCTAGGCCGACGACAACCCTTACGCTGGCATCCGAGTCTAAGAGATAGTTCTCGGCCAACCGGCTTAGGCGCTTCTTCTTCTGCGAGTACGCAACTTCGATGATGACGCCCGGATATTGTGCACCACTATGTCCGAATGACGCGTCTGGCTCGTACTTGGATTTGTTACATGACGCGCTAGCAGCGAAACATATTTCAGTCGATCAGGCTGGTCGCACTTTTTGCGCGAATTGAGCCTTTCTGTCAAATCCGCCACGTATTGCTTTGAGCTGGCTCCGAATGTCATCCTCCAGCTCGTTGATAAAGAGCTCGTGAACTCCAGTAGGCTTGCGAACGACAAGTCTGCGTGTGCTTTCGTCGTAGTCATACCTGCCAGAGTCCATTGTCAGCCGTGGTCTTTGCGGTCTTTGAAGTTTACTAACCGTATTTTGTCATCCACGAACCCCCAAAGCACACCGTCTTGCCGGAGCGTATTTTCTATTTGATCATATTCTCCCTGTGCAAGCTGAAACTCTATCCACGGATCTTGATCGGTGTGCGTTCCTGCTTGAATACGTCTGAAAAGCGCTAGAACACGAAGCGCCCCTGCAGGTGACTTCCTATCGGTATGCGGAGGCGGCAAAGGCTGATCTGTAGCACTTGGGGGCGAGGTAATGTGTTTGTGCTGCGCAACGTCCGATTGCGATTTCGACATAGCCGTATGCTGTGCTGCATCTTGGAGTTGTTCGATAGTCGTCGTTCTCGCGCTGATTGGCGGAGCGTCTAAAACCTGGGACGCTTTGGTTGGCTCAGCAACAGCACCCCGCAACCCAATCACGCGACTGTGGCTAAGGCGATGAGCCACCCCGAACATCACTATGAGATTAAGCAATCAACGCACACGAGACCAACATGGCAACAGCAGGCAACCTAGCGGGCACGACGGCGGGCATGTTCATTACTGTACTTGCAATTGGCGCAGCAGGAAAATGCCCCACTAAACTCCATTACCGCCATGCAATGTGTACAGTCCTTGTTCTCCGTTACCACATCCGCGCCACCGGAGCCCTCCATGGTTCTGACATCCTCTAATCCTCCTCAACCTGCGCTTTGATCGTCCACGCAACTCTCGCCCGTGGCTATGGAGCATCTGAATTTTGCCCTCCTTGTGCAAACCGAGTTTTGCTTGTCCGCGCCTCTGTGGCTGTTGGCTCCGCTGCATTTGCTCCCAACGCTGCGCTCTTTCAAAACAGAACTCCAGGACTTTGAGGGTTTCATGCGTTCCAAATCCATCCCATATGAGTATCTGTGGTTTTGTATTGGCCTGTTGCTTAGTTGGCGAACCAAAGATAAGCTTGAGCCACTGTAAGCTGATGTAGAAATCAGTTAACCCAGTATCAGAATATGCGTAGACCCCATCAAGGATGGAATGAGTAGTCCAGTTAGCCTGATGAATTTTAGCGGGTCAGATCATGATAGGGTTTTGATGGGGTAGATCGTGAGTGATCAGTACGCATGTGCGGAATTATTGAAGGATTGAACTGAGGTTGTATTGGGTGAAGCTACGAACAGTATGTATAGGTAAGTAGCTGTAAATAAAGCTAGTGTGACGTGGCAGTCACTCTCATGGCAGGTGAGGTTCGACAGGCAGGAGCACTCCAAACCGTGACAAGTTCAGACAACTTCCATGGGCGGAAATATATTCCACTGCAATTAAGATGTTGTGCTTGACGCGCACCCCTCTATAGGGTTGAGTATTGTCCTTACTAACAAGGACTTTCACAGAATTTAGCATACTTAGCATGATGCCAGTCTCTTCCATATTATAGAGATTCTCCGGTAGTATAGCCGGGTTTTGTAGTTCCTCTCCAATCATCTCAAACCAGTACTTAATAATATGATAGATATCGTACCTGTTCCAGTTCTGCGGCCTGTTCTTCTTCGCTACGAGCTCTGGACGGTGTCTCTCGAAGGACCTAGCCCAGTTCAGACTGGGAAGCTTGAGTGTCTGTTCGCCAGCGGCCGATTGCAAGTGACACTGAATGCTATCGAGGGTATGTGCTTCATTCGCACAGGTTGTCCAAAAACCTTTTCGTTGTAACAAGAATTTAACAATGGCGTTTGCTTCGTGTAGGGTGAGGTACCGTTGGCTCTGAGCTTTAGCTTCTATCGAGCGTCGTCCGAGTGCGCGATGATTGAGGGTACTGAGAGCAACAATTACATGTACTTCTCGGGCAGCGAATGTGTCAGGTATACATTCGGGACGGGCTTTCACCAATACTCGACTGGCTTCATCCGTGTTCAGTTCACAATGGGGATGATAATAGAGAGACGGAGCGGGACACAGCTTAGCGAGTGTCAGAGAGTACCAGGGAGTGACAGTACATAGCAGTGCAGTGCAAGGATGATGATAAAACTAGACACGTTGCTATCTACTGATGTCGGGGAAATATGTCCGTTCTTATACGTGCGTCGAAATACTTAACTTGTGACGGTTTATGGAGTATAGAGGTCATGTGTGCCACGTGTGTTGGCGCAGTGCTCTTGCCCTTTCCAACAAGCCCTTTCTACCTCTGTCTGAACGACAGATACGTCATGTAAACAGACCCCGCTGGGGGTCGAGTGAGAGAGACAGAACACAAAAACAACACAACAGAATATACTGATTTTACTACTTCGCGCGGTTACCCCTGACTTACTGCCCTGCGCGGTTACACCTTCACTTATTGCATTTACTGCAACATAACTCCTACATTGTGCAGTGAATGGAGCCGAATGGAAGACAAATCTGCACAATGCATGTCACACAGTTGAGTGCGGGTATCATTGATCTGGAAAGTCAAGAAGAGTGTGTTTGTATTGTAACGTTCTATTATCCTAGCTCAGCTTATATTCAGGTTATCGCACGGTACGATTAGTAATACAGTTCATGTTCACAATAGTGCAAAGCCTGCGACAAAGCATTATGAACTAACAGCGAAGAAGGAGTTTGTTCTGAGGAAGGAGGTTAACATATTATGCTTCAGAATAATTTGATAATTGCCGTAGCCGCCGGAAAAGCAGATCGCATCTCGACATACCCTTGGCAAGACCTTGGTCCCTGGGTAAGAACGAAGAGTAAGCTTAGTTTCGCTGAAGATATTGCACAGCGTTTTCTTACTTGTGTTAGTGTTCGCTAGCGGTCCGTTGCAGTGTTTGCCAGCGGTCTGTTGCAGTGTTTGCCAGCGGTCCGTTGCAGTGTTTGCCAGCGGTCCGTTGCAGTGTTTGCCAACGGCCCGCTGCACTGATAGTCCAGCTCATTCGGTTAGTTCGGTTTGCTTCCCCAACTCTTCACTGCTATCCCCTTCTACTATATAGTCTCGATCGATTCCAGCCAATAGCTCAAAAAGATCAATCAATCATCTCAACACTTCCACAGTTAATGTTATTCACGAAATATGCGTTATGTCAGATGTGGTTGGACCAACAAGCAGACATAACAGAGGCAGAAGGTTGTTCTATTGAGAGAGCTACAGAGAGCAATTATATACACAACTAAGATGACTAGAAAGGTGACGAAGAGTCACGTGAAAGATGCAGTTCACATGTACCTTGTGAACTCAGATGCCATGCTGACACGTTACAGTTGTTTGGCAATTAAGCAAACTAAGATGATAGGTCTTGGGCCAAGGAGCGGAGGGTCTAATGGAAGACGGTGTGAAAAGGTGGACTGGAACTTGTTCAATGAGTGATATAGAAGGCAGCCTGTGTTGCATCGAAATGCTCGAGTCATCGAATCCAGAGATGTACGCGGCTGTAGCTAGGAACAAAAAGGAAAGTATCTTCAAGTACATGATCTGTATTCTGGGTCAATCCTTCCAGAGGAAGTCCGGCTGAGCAGGTCGATATCAGCGGTGTTGACGGTCCCAGCCTTTCGCATTGCGTGAGGCTAGTGCCCAGTTGTCAACTATACTAACAACTTGTTTATCCCTGGACTGGTGATACAAGCCTCAAGAATGCAGGGGCATTGATCATTATATTCGTGTTGAGAGCTTAATCCTGGTAACCTTATTTGAAAACCAAGAAACACATCATTCCCGTTCCTGACCCTCCATCCTCATCTCTCTCGCCAGAACTGAACCTGGTACAGCGAAAGGGCGTGGAGGACGGCGTGAAGGTTGGCGGAGGAGGGAGGGTGTGGCAGGGGTACGAGGAGGGCGGCGGGCAGGGGAAGAAATAAGCCCAACGTGGGGCGTGGCGGCGGTGGTAATGGCGACAGAATTGCGTCGGGAAGGGCAAGGAGTCGGCGGGGGAATGTCATTGTCATCTTCGTCGTCCTCCTTCTGGTCTCCTTCGGCCTCCTCTCGAGCTAAAATGCCAGGCTCCCTTTTGATTACTAACAGCCTAACGTTTAAGTATGATAGAGGATGAGGATGTTGGGATGATAATGTTTGGGTGTAGTAAGGAAGTCGTTCATGACATTACCTGCTGCAAGGCCAGACTGCGCACGAACGTTCATCTTGATATAACGGCGTGGTCTCGCGGACAAAGCAGCTTTGTTGGCCGCAACCCTGGCGCTCATCAGCAGGTACCAGTCGCTGCCTCTGGAAGGCGATGGCGTCGGCGCGCGGGGCGCAAGCTCGTAGGGTTTTGGCTCCGCAGCCTTCTTCCTCGCAGTGATTTTGCGGGAGGCAAGCGCAGCAGCGAGGTTCTGACCCGCGCGGTCGACGAGTGTGGAGGTAAGAGGAGGGAGATGGGTGGAAGGTTGCGCCGAAGGCGTCTTCGAGATGCCGGGGCGGCGACGAGGAGCGGAGTTCATGATGCTTGTCGTGAGGAAATTGAAGTTTGCAAAAAGGGTCTTTGACCACAAAAATACGTAACGCGCTGGGGATGCTAGAGTCTGAACACTAATGGAAATGCAGTAAACAAAATTAGCGTGAAAAGAGAGCATCGATGGCAGGCGCACGCCGAGGGACACGCCATAAGCTCTTGCCGACACTGCCTCAGCTCAACGCCAAAACGATGATCTGCAAGGATTTTTGCATAAGGTTTGCAGAAAGTTGGCCATGGTCTTTACCTTGCGGGGACTGGACTTAGCTGCGAACCTCAGCTCACGACTGGTAGATGATAGTTGACCAGATGATGCAAGCAAGGTGTGAGAGATGAGCCCAATGTCGCACACATCAAACGTGACGCCGCCTCTATGCCTGACTTTCTGGCATCTTGAGATCTACGGGGACGAATGTCGTCCTGATATTGCTTGAAAGCAACAGTAACTGTGGCAAGGACTGTATTCAGCGCTGCATCTGCACCGCGTTCGAGGACTGAAGATCGCAGGTATTTGACCAGATATATTTCCAGCCTGCTCAATATTAAACCCGATGCCCTCGAGTATCTGATCGTTGACGAAGCGATGGAAGATCCTGCAGGCGAATTCTGAACATTGGAAGTAGTGGATGTGGAGTCAACAGAAATGGGTAACCGTGCAATAATCTCGCCAGCGGTTTCAAACTCGCCACAGTCATCAACTTTCACTTAGTCTCATCAACTCCGATTTGGACCAGAAAGCTCTTCGATACTTCTCAATCAGGTCTGTGATAGGTTCTTGAACTGTGCCCAACCTTGCAGCGGGTCATCTGGCTACTCCTGGATGCGTTCGACCTGTGCATCTACATTGTTACGAATTAGCCACCTAGCCAGACCATGATCGTTATCATCCAGGCACCTGCTGCCCGCACAGAGATACTCAAGAGCAGGCACTGGTCTCCGGATAATGTACACTAACAATTCCCGGCCGGTTTTCCCTAAGGCTGATGGGACCAAGCTTCACTTCAGTCGACACCCAACCACCTTGCCCTGTTCGAAGTCCTGTGGCATCTTCAACGACCACCTTGGCGAGCAATACATTACTTACTGCTGTCCAACTTCCAAGAACGGGCCAATTGGGCCACTCGACTTCTCAACTTCTCGAACCACAGCCGTTCAATTCCAACCTTCGCGGATTTGAGACAATACCAAACCAATGCTGCGTGTACCCTCTACCACTTGCAATGGTTTTAAGACTCCGTATTAAGCGGGTGGTGACGGTACTTGTGGAACAGCAACAAAGCCGCTGAGCTTTGTCCGGTACCGCTAAACCCTGACAAGCACGTTTCAGTGTGGTTGACATGTAGCTAAAGCGCACGTTTTGCCATGCGGGACTGACGAGGCATACAAACATTGTATTACAGCATTCTTGAACGGCGATTTGCCCTGCCGCACCGCTGACGACGCGCGAAGCGCCGACAATCATCCCCTGAGAGATCTGGACCTTCACGCGATGTGCTGCGTAGTATCATCATTGGAGATGTTGAGGTTGGAGGCACGAATATGTCAATCAGTCTTGCCTATATGTTTAACAACGACAGGAGCATTCTCTCGTCGCTATGGTGGACTCTGATGAAGCGCTAAAATTGGCACCTTATTCCGTTATCGATGTTCACGGAGTTCAGAATCGCAGCAAACGCAACACGGAAGATCCAACTTTCTGTGGTACGTCCGAGGCTAGAGATGGGATGATGTTCGACAGTAAGTGGTTGTCTGAACCCTGTTGTCTGTCGTGCGACAACAGCGTAACGCACTAGTCGCACATCTTCCGCCAAATATACGAGCTGCACACCAAACCGCCTTAAGCGACCCATGATCCCGTTTGTCGTGGCATTCAATACCGGGAACTAGGTATGTGGATCCACACTTCCGGATCAGACATCTTCTCAATCCTCTCTTTCTCGCAGTTGGGATGCTCAGCAAGAAGAAAAGCGAGTCTGATCTCGCCCTGCATCACAGTCAATGAACTTGTCCAGTTTTTCAACGTCAGCCACTATCAGGTCTTTAACTGCCTAAGAAGCACGACGCGCTAAAGCAAGTGAAGATCATTGCATAGATCTGCACATGACACAGCAGCATTTGTCTCTATGCAGATCATTTGTACAGATGCGGGCTGGATAAAGCGCAGCATGCGCGCTGGCGTACAATTTGAGCTTTCTCAAACACAGTGCAAGCCTATTCAGGAATGCGCTTCTGGTTCGATCGGCCACAATCGTCGTGCTTGAGCGACGGTACCGAAGCTGTGGGCATTGTAGCCTATAACAGCTACGCCACCACGAACGGAGAGTGGGGGGAGCAACATCATCCACTTTCCTCTTCTTGGAACCAAGTGACACGGTCGATGAAGTCGATCAGCCACTTTGCAACGATCTGAGCACAAACAGGAAGCTGAAAGAGCGATGGCCAGGTCAGAGGCAGAGCTTTTGAAACGCAACGCGGCGCCAATATTGTTAGATGGTTATCCTTCCCGTAGTTAGTGCGCATTTCGACCGTCTTGATCGTCAGCTCTGGGTGAAGGCAGCGTTTGCATGACCTCAACAAGACCTGTAGAGCCTGTGAGTACCCGAGACCGAGCGCCTCACCTGGTGAAAGGAAGCGATGAGAACTTTGTGAACTACCTCCACAATGTCGACTTGCTAAACATCCCAACTCCCCTTTCGCTAGCTTTTTGCGTTGGGAGAAGTGATTAATCCGTCTCTTTTGCGCTGCCACCCTTCACAATTCGGCACTTGGTAAATCCGCTACCATATCGAACATCACAAACATCACAATGTCCGACGTCCTCGATCCACAAAAGCGTGACAGTACGTCTCCTCGCATTCCGCTGCTAACTCTTCCTAATCATCCCAGTACCACCCACACTATCACCTGTATACCTGCTCCCACCATTCCTTCGTCTCAGCCCTCGCTACGCGAAGCCAACCTGTTATGCCACCGGAGGGCCTACCAAGTCTGGCTGGACAGCCCTTGCCTCCTCCTTTGGCCCGCCCAACTCCCCAAATTGGACGATGTACGAGCACCCTTCAACCTTTCCCGCGAAACCTGATAACCAACTTCGCTGTGGGCAAATGGACACTATCGACGAGGAGGTGGATGGGTAGTGTCAACCAGGAACGCTGAAGGGCAACTCCATTTCATCGACCTTGAGCCCGAGTGGGATTGGTAGATTGGTGCTGTACCGCAAGAAGATCCGCATCTCGACTGTATCTGCCGTTTGCGTGGATGTTCCGGTGTTATCGAGGAAGTATACGTACCGCAACTTGCGCTCGCTTTTCTTCATGTAGTCGTGATCTCGAGGTTGATAGGTCGTCCCTTCTGAAGCTCGGTTTCATACTGTAGTCATAGTTTAGAGCAATTCGCTCGTTTCCTCCGTTATCCCATCGTACTTAGGGCAGGAGGGAGGGCTTCGCTTTGATTCAGGCCGCCGATTGTGGATACACAAGGGTCTGTGAAGGTCAGCCATGGCAATCTGATATGGAATTCTTCTGTATCATAGGGTGGCTGAACTCAATGTCCAAGAGGGGAATTGTAAGTGTCGGGGAGCGTGGACAGTACGCATGTGGGAAGAATTGAATGATTGAACTGAGGTTGTATTGGTGAAACTACGAACAGTATGTATATGTGAGTAGCTGTAAACAACGCTAGTGTGACGTGGCAGTCACTCTCCTGGCAGGTGAGGTTCGAAAGGCAAGAGCACCCTGAACCGTGACAGTGGACTTGTAGATTTAATCATGTGGCGCAGCAGTTGCACCTTGGTACCTACAGACCCTATGCGCCTCGCTCAGGAAGACAGAAGAGAATGTAAGCCCTGAAGTTCTTCACTGATGTGATTAAAGAACATCTCTGCGCTTTATAAACTTTGTTGCTACATCTGTTCTGGGCGTAGCAAGTTTTTGTCTGTCTTTGGTGACGTACCGCTGGTCGTAACTGATGCCATTATTGCGGATGATGTGGTATTCACTATCAAATTGGCGGTGCAACTTGTCCTCAAACAACAGGAGCGGTGCAACGAGGCCCACGACTGTTGACTCATTTACCCGAGGCGTGGAAGGGTAGCTCTTAGCCAGTTGCCTAGCGCTTGGTGACTTCTCGCCCCGCTCTCTTTGGACGACTTTCCGAAAGTGCTTCAAGAGCTCTGGAGGAGAATTTTGCGTCCACTTGGAACGCACACCAAACTCCTGCAGCCCCTGCTCATCATCGGCTCTCGATTTGGTTCTCGCTGACTTCTCAGAAGCCGTAGGCACGTTGATCTTCGCCCCAGGGTCTCCGAGCTGTATGTGCAGCAGCAGGTCCTCAGTCGTAAGCTTGGCGCGGGTTAGGCTGCTCGACGGAGGGATGGGTTACTGTTGTTGTGCTGCAGACTCTTCTTACTCGAAATCACAGGTCTGAAGCTCGTCAAGGTCGTTCTCGAAGTTCGCGCGCTCAAAGTCGCAGTCGTTGAGCTCGTCAAGATCGTCATCGAGACCGACGCGTTTGCACTTTTGCAGCATGGGTAGAAGAAAGAAAGGTGGAAGTTCTACGAGTTCACTTCTGTGCGACCGCAGCTGCGTGAGGGGCTTGATGTATTTGTCTTGGGTCCGCGACAGGAATGGCAATATTGGCCTTGCACCGCCTCGAAGTACCCGATGTGCATTTGCGTTGGATTAGATTGGGCCTTGACGAGCAGGCGAGTGAGACACCGAACAATATTTGTTGCAGGCCTTGACACCAGCGCTGTTCAACTCAGCATCAAACCTTCGCCAAACCGCCACTTACACTGCCAGCACCCACTGTGTCATTGTACACGACGACTGGCCTGCCGCAAGACCCCTCTAGTGTCACTCCACTATCGACCGCTAAAGCAGAAACTATAGACACAAAAGGGTTCACGTGTAGAGCAGTGAAATGATGCACAGGTGCAGAGTGCAATGCCTTGACGGCGTCGATCGTCTTGAGCACGCGAACTCGGGAATGGCTAGATGAACCTGAGCTACGATCGAGACAAAAAGGGATAGATACAGGAAGAGATCAACGCCCATCCTTGGTTCTGTCAGGCGTACGGTTGGGAGGTTGGCCCGAGGCATCTTGTAACTACGTGCGTGGGCTAAGTCACATGATATTCTATTGAGGAAGGCACTGCCCGAGGGCAAGTGCACTTACCTCCGAGCCGAGAGCTTCTGTACACGGACACCAACAAAAACAACAGATAGTAATTCAATCATTGACCACAGCCTCCGACCAACACTGCTCATGCAGTTACACATCTGCTTGGAGCTCATGGGTTAAACGGCTGGCTCTACACCGCCTGGAAGTTCGCTCAAGTCGTCATGGTTTCGTCAGCAAGTGCGGCACACGCAGTCTGCCGAAGAATTCAGGTCGAACGAGTCCAACATGACCAGCTGTTCTGTCTCGTTTGAGATATCACACATCTGGTCGATCCATCTCACACATCGAAGCACTGCGCCTGTCTACCAGCGACTCTCATAGGGCGAAAGTTTGATACCTCTTCGAGGTAGACTAGACTGCAGCTAGCAACAACTTCGAGCATTCCTGTTTTCAAGTGCAAGGGCACTGATGAGGAGGTCATGATGGATGAGGTGGTGACAGCTGTGCGTGGCTGATGGACCTGTGGGACTAGGAGTTCATCTATGCGCCAGCTCACGGCCAACTATGTGGGTCCAAACAAGGCACACTTCGCGATGCGCATGTTCTTTGTCGCCGCCCTGCAGCGATACAAAAAGGCCGACCCTTTTGACCCTCAGATCCTAAAGGTTATATACACCGCAACATAGTTGGACCTTGACAGCAGCCTGAGCGCTCTTCGTCCTCTAACACGCAAAGCTCTGTTTGATGTGGTGGCAGGGGACGTCGTATCAAACTTGGTATGTTCACGGTGAGGGATGGACAGTGGGCCTCATCGCTCCATGGTGAGGTGAAGACAAGTGCTCCGAATTTCATGCCCCAGTCCTCGACTTCTCCTCCCTTCCTAAGCTTTCAACTTTCTCCACTCAAATACACTTTCCTTTGAATCAAAGATGTTGAGTCCATCAACGTCCAAGACCGCCGCAATGGAGGCGATTCTTCTCTCCTCGCACTCGTTGATGGGCTCGCCAATCAAGCGCCCTTCTGCACGACCTCGAACACCACCACCAACCAACATCTCCTCGTCAGCTTTACACCCAAGTACGCCCAGGTCGCAGAAATCGCACAAAATAACCATGCCCGCAACACCACGTCAAGCATCGACACCTACAACCCCTTGCGTGCCTCGAAAGCGCTCCCTCTCAGAGTACGACCCTTCCTCAGAGCCCGTCACACCAAAGCGCGCCCGCACAACACCTCGCACACACTTCACGCCCTCTAAGCCCAGTCGCGGTCGCAAGAAGAAGGTGCTCACATTCGACCATGTAACATGTATTCCCATGCATGTCCTCAGAGCACAGAAGGACGATACAAGTGCGCTGCTCAGACCGCTGCCGAGGAGGAGCGATGCACTGAGAAAGCTGGTCGACATAAGCATTGAGAGCGAGATGGAGAAGATTCGGTCGCCAGGATGTACTGGAATCTTGGAAGCGGCGGTTTGGTCGCCGAAGAAGGGGCGTGGGGTGAAGAAGTGAAAGTAGCAACTGGATCGCTCGAAAGAAATTCAGGCGTATTGAGGAAGATGCGAATCGTTGGTGGTACAAGGGCAAGAGCATTGTAAACGTTGACTGTCTCTAGTAGGAATTTCCATTTCCTTGCACTGCAGCACCGTATAGTGTACCAGAATGCGCATGCTTGAAGACCGGACGCTAGACTCAAATTGCATATTCTTCTAAGTCCTTCTTCCCTTTGACTCGGCCACGCACAAGGTGAATCATTATAACAAGTTTCAACTAATCCCTTCAGGCGTAATATACGCTGTCGCCGCTTGCTTTAATAAAGATGACTCATGCACTGTCTGTTCTCTGTCTTCACGTACTGATGCGCATCAAGTGTTCGTGTCGACCACAAACAATGCAGATACCATAGTCACCACCCGGGAGGCTCAATCTGGTAACAAATTCGGCACTCTATGTGTCGATTTTGTCCTAGATGGGCACTACATCCAGTCGGGCAGTGTTGACTTACACAACGCCAAGGTCAAGTTAGGGTTAGGGGAACATTCTTTCACCATATTCGCCATTACTGTCAGCAGTTAGAAATGAATTTTGCACAAGTCCATGTTGTGTTGTGTATTTTCGTATGTCCTGGACTGAGATGTCCGTGATGTAAGCTTGAATACATGAAGTAGTAGACTGATTGTTAGTGGGTAACCACGTGACATATGTAGTGTCCTGCAATCACAGTTACTCAGAGCGCGTAATATTCTCGAATGAGTCCTGCTGGTCTATGTCACTAACAGCAATCATGCTCTTGTTGGCCTTCAACAGCTGGCCATTCGCGAGGTTGAAAAACATGGCTCAGAGCTGGATATCTCCGAGGTCCTTGGAGTGATTGAGGACGACTTCTCGGAGCTTCATCCAAATAGTTCGGTCCATGACTATCTATCTCAGAAGGCTAAAGCCGCATTTGATCAATGTTGCTGTATCGGTTGGTCCGTACAGTGTCTGATTATACCTCTAATCGACCACCCTGGACTAGTGTGTTACAGGTCAGGTATATAGTCGTCTCCTCCTAGCTAGATAGTAATACAGCGCAGTATTCCATCGACACGATAGTCCTACGTTATCATTTACCGTAGCTATTAGTATTCTACAGCGGTCCACACCGCTACACTCAAGACCACACTATATTCACACACGTCGCGTTCTTAGAGTGCTTGCACAGCGGGGTTTTAAATAGATTTGTTGTACTAATCATCATGGGTCTCTGCACCACTAAAACCTCGTACATGTCCAATGCTGTGATCCTGAGAGGTTTGAGCGAGACACTGTGGCGAGTGAAGAGCTCTGCACGATCAGATGTCCAATTTTAGGTTTTAACGAGTCCACAATTTGCAACACTTATCCACATGAACCATCCGCTGTGGATCAGTGCGGTTCATCCTGTGATAATGTTCAAAAGTGCTGTTACGGGCCAAAAGAAGCCGCGATTGGAGCGGTGGCGGATCCAGAGCCCGAAGCAGACAACTCTGTGTTAGCCTCTTACGAAATTGGAACGATAGAGCGCGAACAGATGTTTGTTCGTGGAACAAAGTGGCAGCTCCGAAAATACGAGGGTGCATCAGTTTCTGCTGAGCTTGAGACATTTGTTTGCGAATCGTCACCGCCTGTCTGTTTTGATGGAGGAAGGGTGTGTGGAAGCACCTGGTGACAAAAGTCTTTGTCCTTATCGGGCTACACATATACTTGAAGCGGTTCTGTTGGAGAAATGCAAACCTTATCGGGCGACAGTCGAAGGCTAGTGGTTCATGTTCCACATGCGAGAATAGGATGACTGGGATTAGAGTAGTTCGAGATCTATCTGCAAAAGTAACCTCGCGGGCGGAGCATTCGAAATCGGGCGCGGGAGTGACCAATGAATGCGATGACGAAATATAATCGCTTATGCATCGGTGTGACGTATTCTATGGTGTCGATCGTCGATAGGAGATTACTGACCGCAATTGAAATTCAATCTTGATTGCACTGGCTTTTGAGGTCTATCGTGGTTCTTGTATAGGTTCCAGTGAAACGCGACGCTTGTCCGATCTTTCCTGTGTTGTAAACCCGAAGTTCAGCTCACTTCGCTAATCCTACAAATGTATTCAACCGTGCATTCCAAGTCGTTCCTTATATATTCGTGATGCCCACCCTTGTCTGATTAATGGATAGACCCATCAGTGAAGTGATGATGTCACTATGTCACGGTTTAGGGTGTCTCCCGCCTATTGTACCTCACCTGCCGTGAGGGTGACTGCCTTTTCGCACTAGCGTCGCTTACTGTCACTCACCTAGATAACTGTTCATAGTTTCCTGCAAGACAACCCCAGTTCAGTCCTTCAATTTTCCTTATCTATGCACTCTCCATAAAGTCCAACACATCAACATTCAGGTGTGCAGTGATGCATAGTGTTTCACTTCATCCATAATGTCTTTGAAGCCGATGACCATAGGGAAGTCTCGGTGGGTGCAACTAGTCCCGTGTCTTCGGGCTTTCCTCAGGCACTTACGGAAAAGATTGACGAAGGCAGCATCCGCATTCACATCCGCATGGATCTGCCTAACGCAAGCTCATCAGGTTCCAGTGAACCGCGTGCATAAGTCTGCATCAACTGTTGACCTGTGAAGCAATGGCCGATGCGGTGGCTCCACGCGGCATCAACCATAAATAAGGGACTGCTGATGCAACAATGTTTAAACCTGTGTTACACTGCAGGACTTTGGTGAAAGCAGCGAGTATACGAGGTAACCAAACTGCTTAGTGCGCACAAACTACCAAGCCAACATGCCGTATACTGCTTGTCGAGAAGATCGACAATGCACGCAATCACCCTGATATTGTGGGGTGTGGGTCACATTTTCTATCCACTTTTACTTGTCAGGATGGCGTCACTCGTACCCTGAGATAGACTCATGAAAGTTGTGGCGGCGTAGGCCGCTGTAGTACACCGATATCTACGGTGAATGGCAGTGTAGGATTATCGAGTTGATGGAACACTGCGCTGATTTGCTATTCAGCCAGGAGAAGACGAATATATACCTGACCTGTAACACACCAGACTAGGTAGTCTGCTATGGGCATAGTCAGACTTTGTACAGACCGATTGACACCGCAACATTAAGTAGTAATTGGCCGGAGCTCCAGTAGAATCCTCGATGGGCGAAGACAGCACCAGACGTTACGGCTAGGAACAGAAGATGGAACAGCATGTTGGATGGTCGCGCAGGGCTTTGAGAACACATGGGATAGACCACTGTAGAATGATCGGTCTGGAGATTCGGGATTGAGGACTTGGAGGTATAAGAGTTGAGCTGGTGCAATCAGATTGCAAACGGAAGGGAGTTAGTAGTACCGGTAATGCCTCTGGTTTGACACAAGACCCCGAGGGCAACACAATACAATAGTTCGAAAAGATTCGGAGAGACTCGTGTCTCCTCTACCACCCCTGAGTGGTATCCTTATTATCTAGGCAGAGGAACGCCGCTCAATCTTTCAGACGACCTGCTCCGTAATGTTGAACATGATCGGCTTAGTATCCTGAAATTCCTTCAGCCGGTCCAGTCGACCGCAGTACTCACTCAACGCCGGGTACTGCCTCTGCCATCCAGGTCTCAGCCCAACAAAGTCAATACCTCCGACCGCACATGCGATCCCTATATCTGCGATACTTATCTCCTTGCCCAAAACGTACGGCCGGCCATTTGCAGCTTCTACATAGTCATTGAAAGCCCGCATCGAACCATCAACCTTCCGTATCTGCCGTTCAATCCACTTCTGGCTCTGCTGCTCTTTCTTCCTCCGCATCTCCCACCCACTCAACACCAGCGCGTCCATACACCCCACGCTCAAAGCAACGATTTGCTTGGCTAGAAGGTTGCCGTCAAGGTCGCCAGGGAGGAGGAGAGGGCCGACAGAGGCGTATTTCTCGACGATGTAGTTCTGGATGTGGGCGCTCTCGTACACTGGCGGCCGATTGTCGGGGAAGAGTAGGATGGGGAGCTTCTCTAGGGGGTTGTATTGAGGCGTGATTGTCTTGGATTCCCAGGGGATTTCATTCTGGACCTTGAAGGGGATGCCTTTTAGGGAAAAGGCTATGCGGTTCATCCGTGCGTAGGCGGAGGGGGTTGCAGATATCAGAGTGAGCGGCTTCGACATGTTGTGAGGTAAAAGTGTAACGTAGAAGTCCTGTATCGGTCTTGTCCTTGGGCAGATGTGATTTCGCTTGGCAGGATGAAGGTCGAAGGAAGGAATCTTGCAGGATTTAAACGGGAATCGTAGAGTTATTCAACTCGAGCACGCACGAGGTGTAGCGCGCATCTAGTTCCAGCGCTCCTACGCCGCACATGACTGCAACTGTCAACATTTCCGGAGGCCGAAGCAAGGGTGCTGGTGAACTGTTGGGTCTTTATACTAGCCGCTTAGCATTGCCAAATGTATTGGACGTATGAGAGGGAGGCATTAAGCACGGTTGGCCCAGCCGAGCTGCAAGCCAGATCCTGCAGACGAATCAGTGCTGACGGTCTAACTCAAATAGTTTGGTGCTCTAGAGGCTGCAAAATTGGGCCAATAGGGCGACAGCTGCTCTAGATCCTCGGTCCTACCTAGAAATGTTGCCACCTCGGCTGCTGCCGCAATTTCTGTCGATGTGACCACTGACTCCTCGGAGCATCGAGTGACGAAGCGACGCTTGCAAAGATGGAAGATTTCGCATGAAGGATGCAAAGGAAAAAAACACGCGGGATGCTTGAGGAACAGGTCAGCTTCTCTCAGATAGATGGTGATGCGATTGCTTCTGAGCGACAAAAATCACTAGCAGGATGCTGAGCCGTCCTTTGAAAGACTCCACGGGTGTATGTGATTCCGAGTGCAGCTGCCATATCATTGAAATCGGAGGAATCCGAGATCTCCGTGTATAATTTTCGATCTTTGCCAAGGAAGGAGGAATGGCAAAGCCGAAGGGTGGTAGGCTGGATGAGCAGTCATTGAGCGAAACGCAGGCGTCGCGGCAAGTTTACAAGAATCGGTAGCGACGTCATAGCTAGTGAACTTGCTTACCTGGCATTGAAAATGTCTAGCTTTGTGATCGTGGAGAGTGTCGATATAAGCATGGTGCCGGAACCTCAAATATTCAGGAGAGAGGTGGTAGCAGGCGAGCTTGGGTGTGCTAGCTTCAGCGGCTGAGGTCAGGAGAGGGGCGTCAAAGAGCGTGCGGCCTCAATCAAGGGGGCTGCACGATGAGACCTCGATGATAAGCCCTCAAAAGAACAAGCAGCACAGCAAATGTACTTGAATAGGGCTACCGTGGGTGAATGTTAGATCTGTTAGACCAGGCAATCTGAACCGCAATACAGATAGAAAAGAACAGCACTCAAAACCTGAATTGATATGAAAAGTGTGCGCACTCTTCACGAACTCCAGGCTGACCTAAGGCAGCTTCAATCTACACCCTACCTCGCATGCTCAGCACAGTGAGGCACGTTAAGATACGGAATGTGCGCGGCCACCCTCCCGTTCAGTCTTGCAAGGAATCAGAACACCTTGGCAACCTTGCCATACGGCATGCAAACCCTAAGTAATCTTGGTCAGACATGATACAGCACGAGAACATACCTTCCTCACCTGCAAGCATGAACGATTTCGCTCAATTGCCGTCTTTGACATTGAGGGTTGACTAGCATCAGAGAAGCCAGTGACTCGCAGCTCGACCGCAGCTCGAACCATCTTGTCAATGGCCGGCAGAAGATGGACACGCATCGCGCAACCACGCCCAACACCAGCACAAGAACTTTCGACGTGGTGACAACTCTGGCCAACCGCTGCCACCACTTCCATCTCGCTAAGATGCAGTATACTGTGCGTCCACACCTTCACAAGCATCAGTCCTTAGAACGAATACACAGGCTCGGTGGTCGATACATGTGGGCGAACGGTAAGTAGAGACGGGGCATCGAGGGCGAGCAGTGAGTGAAGCTGTGATCTACAATCGCCGAAAGTGCGAAAGTTCGCAAAGATAATGTATGGGGAGTGATGGATCGGCGGCTTGTGGTATATGTTCAAATCTGTTGCGTTATTAGCACAGCAACAAAGCACCCGTCCTAGAAACTCGATGTACTAGCAACATAGTGTTGGGTGCGTTTATCGATATACGCTCTTAAATACGCCAACGTTGGTTGACTGAGGCGCGCTCTGGTTCGCCACACCGGTTCAAGTCCGGTACAGTCGTGATTTGTATCTGGTAAGCGCTAAGTTTCGGTAGCTAAACACCTGCAAGGTATGCAGCCGACGCTGAGGTGCATGTAGACTAGCGTTGTAGGCGTCGAAGGATGGCAGTCTCTAGGAGCTGTGGATCCGACCGTCAGGACGGGAGCGGGGCTTGGCCCGCTTGGGCTTGGCGAAAATGCGAAGGCTTGCGCGAGAACAGATGGGTGCGCAATGAATCGCCGTTCTGACAGCTGAGAGGCAGATGTGTAGAGGACGTTGCCGAAGTCCCAGATCTCAGCTCAGGGCTTCTTGTTGACCGTTCTGCGAGGCTCTTTTGAGTCTAGCGTAGATGACGCATTTCCTTGACTGGACCTGTGGAGCCGAGACCACCACAACATCAGCTCACCATTGAACGAAATGTGGGATTCTAGCCAGCTCGTTACTCTTGGTGTAGTGATCACAGTCTTGATGAGCATTTTGACTGAGCTATGTAGAATAGAAGACGAAGATACGAAAGAGAAATGAATGGGGACAGCCGACCAACGGCTGTTGTACGAAGAGACCGCAAATCATACTCCAAGACGGCGCCTTTAGTCCTTTTCGGTGGGCAGTTTGGACGGTTGGACTAGATATGAAGGTTACCGAGCAACTCAGAACCCATGGGCCCCTAGATAACGGAGGAGTTGAAGATAATCGGGATTGAGTCCAGCAATCACATCTACTGGACACGCCTTGCTTCAAGACATGGTGTGTTCGTTAGACTTGCAACGCCCGCACCATTCTGACCGATCAAGTCATCGCCCTTCGCGTCAACACGACATCACACACGAATTTTAACGAACCATCACTTGGTTTGGACCATTGCATAAGGATATCGTTCTTCGATGCATCATGCTCAATCAAGCACATTCGAGCGCCTCACAAGTCAAACGCCATTCGCCCTTCCCTCAAATTCAGACCATTGCGGCATCTTGTTGAGCCACTGTGTCAGCATCAACTGAACACATCTATGCACGCGGTTATGAGATCCAGTAACAGTGGATGGGACGCGCATGCTCAGCTGAGATACCCCGCTTTTCATCATACACCCATTGGTCAGTATCACCCTCAAGGTTCGGCACGGTCCACGAGCAATGAGCCCTCAGTTGCCCTGTCATATCAGATTATGTCGGGGAGCGTGGACAGTACGCATGTGCGGAAATATTGAACGGTTAAACTGAGGTTGTATTGAGTGAGGCTACGAACAGTATGTATAGGTGTGGAAGGATTGAGGTGATGAATTGATTGATCTTTTTGAGCTATTGGCTGGAATCGACCGAGATTATATATTAGAAGGGGATAGCAGTGAAGAGCTGGGGAAGCAAACCAAACTAACCGAATGAGCTGGACTATCAGTGCAGCGGGCCGTTGGCAAAAACTGCAACGGGCCGCTGGTAGACACTGCAACGGACCGCTGGCAAACACTGCAACGGACCGCTAGCGAACAATAGGTGAGTAGCTGTAAACAACGCTAGCGTGACGTGGCAGTCACTCTCATGACAGGTGAGGTACGACAGGCAGGAGCACCCCAAACCGTGACAATTTACCAGTACTGCCCACTGAGGAGTGAAACAGAGATTCGATTGCTCAAGGTTCTGTCTATCGAGGACAGATACAAGACTTACTCATCCAGGTTGAATTCGCACATGCCACACCCTACGAGGTTGCTTTGTATGTATGGGGACAGCAGGTTTGGTCGCACAGCATCACTCTGTTGGATGGTCGAAAATTGCAAGTGTCTGCATCGGTTTCACATGCACTTCCTTACATCACAAGAGCCTGTGAATCAGCCCATCTAAGAATTTATTTGATCACGATCGATCGATCTGACATCGTGGAATGCAACGGTCAAGTCAAGATCATGGGCCAGATTTACCGAAGAAGCAACCGTTGCTTACTTTAATCAGACAATAGCAAAACTATCAACATCAATTAGGATCTGGATCTATAATGGAACTTGAATACTGGCGAAGATTCGCGAAAGTCGTTGCAGCAGTTCGATGTCAAGTCATATAACAAATCCCAACGCCACGCGACACCCTGTTTTGACTCGACCGGGCCTGCATCGATGCGCAGAAGATCCTCCCGATTGTCCTATCGGGTTAGAGAACGTCTGCTCTGGTTCTTGAGTACCCGCGATTTAAACAAGCTTGGGTCTTACAGGGCCTGTTGCTTCCAAAGGACCTCGTATTTTTGATCAGAGTCTTTACATTACTTCTTAGGAAGTGCGTAAGTTCTTCAAGCCTGGCTGCCCTGATCAGCTGCCTGGTTCAAGGCCTTCAGACGCACTTTCCTGCTCGCCCTTGGTCGAGCGACACTCTTTCAGAGAGCTCCCAGATTCAAACTCCTGCTAGTCGCTTTTTAAAGCCGTGGAAATGGCACTTCCATCATTTTGGATCCTCATAGCGTTTCATTCGCCTACTACGAAATCATTCATTTCATCGACAGTTTGAAAACCATAGATGATCACGACCACATCTACGATTCTGTTGCAGTAAATGCAATAAGTGAAGGTGTAACCGCGCAGGGCAGTAAGTCAGGGGTAACCGCGCGAAGCAGTAAAATTGGTATATATTGTTGTTCTTGTTCAGTATTCTGTCTCTCCCACCGGGCCATCAGGGTCTGTTTTCATGACGTATCTGTCGTTCAGACAGAGGTAGAAAGGGCTTGTTGGAAAGGGCAAGAGCACTGCACCAACACACGTGGCACACATGACCTCTATACTCCATTAACCGTCACAGATTTTTTGGACTGGATCCATTCTTGCTATGGCGTGTGACCGTTTACTACACAGTCCCCGTCGAGGAAGCCTTCTAGCGTTTGCAACGGTCGATAGTACGTTATCGAGAGGCTTATGTTCGTTACTCATCGCTCATTTTTTGGTGTTGTTATCAATCAATCGCTCGAAATAGGTAAAATTACGTATGATAAGCCGCACTACGGCAGTAAACTACTATGAATGATTTAGCGTACAAATCAGAGTTAATCGGACTATGGGGAATCTTCTTCTGCTGCTGTTTGCTCTCTGTCCTTTCGCTCAATTTGAGTAATGCGTTTGATGAGAGGACTCTCAACTACGTGGTTTTTGAGCCAGTTCTTCTGCAGTTGAATAGCCTCAATAGTTGATGCTGATAGGCTGTTTCAATTAATGGTGATAGTGAGTCCGGCTGTACTAACGCAGCGCTCACACTCACAGCTGGTACTTGGGATGGAGAGAAGATAAACAGCCATTTTGAAAAGTACGGGGTACTTGCTGCAGCCAACTTTCAGTCATCAAAGCCATGGGTCAGCCATCAACTCATGATAGGCTTCGTCTTTGTTTAGGTCCTCATTGAGATTGTCAGTATACTCGTCCAATTGAGGACTGCGTTTGTGCCGTTTGTGGTCGTGGATGCCGTGAAGGTACTCGTGATCAACCTCCATCATAGATGCAAGCGGATTGTTGGTGAAGCTAGCAGGTAGCTTGCGTCTTCGAGGTTGCTCCTCATTTTTCGTTTCATCTGATATCGCTTCAGCAATAAGATACTCCTTAAATATAGTGCGGAAAGAATTATCAGCCTTCCGCTGCCAATCTCGGTAATCACGCCAGTGAGATTTGAACCAATTGAGACGTAACCTGGGATGGAGAGCTGTGGAAATAGTATAGAAGCTTGGAGTTGGCTCTATTACTAACTTCTCCCAGTAGGTGTTGAGCTTTTCTAGGCCATATTTGACAGCTGATTTGAAGTAGCTTTCATCGTTATTGTCAAACTCACTAGCATCAGTGTTGTAGTGCTGCCACAAGGCTTGAAGACTGATGATAGCTTGCCATAATGAGCTGAAACCTGGCACGCTGTTGCTGTCTTCAAGTGCTTTACAGAGGTCGTACAGCACCTTCAAAAAGGTGATAAGATGTAACTACGTGGCTTAAGTCACATGATGTTCTATTGAGGAAGGCACTGCCGGAAGGCAAGTGCACTTACCTTTGAGCCGAGAGCTCCTGTACACCAAGACCATCGGACAACACAGATAGTGATTCAATCATTGACCACAGCCTCCGACCGACACTGCTCATGCAGTTACATAAGATCATCAACCTCTAGCCAATCGTCATCGGAGAGAGCGTCAAGTATAGGGTTGTAGTGAGAACCATCACTATCATCATTGGCATCAAACTCCTTGTTGTTCTTGATGGTTTGTCGATATTTGCGTTGGAAGGCTTTGATTGGCTCACGTAGCTCACTGCAACGGAGAAGCATGAGGTAGACTGAGTGCCAGCGTACCCCGTCATCCTGAAGTAATTGAAGCTTAACAAGCTTCCATGTAGGGTCCTCATCACTAAGACTGCTGAAGACTGAATGAAACAACTCACTTTGTTTGTGTGAGGCACAAACAGCTCTTACAAAGTTGTGAAGCTTGCCAACAATGCCGTGGTGGCGGTACAGTCTGAATTGATCAATAGGGGCTGCCTGGGCAGGCTGTTCTTCAAACTTTGAGACGCCTTCACCATATAACGTTGCTTTGACAATAAGATCGATAATGTGACCTGCGCAGCGGATTTGATGCTGGGCACCAAGGCAGAGAGTTGTAGACTCCATGATGAGGTGCTTGATGAGTTTCCTGTTGTTGTTTGTAGCATTGTTGCTTACAAAACAATTTAAGTTTGACTCAAAGTTGTACTCTTGCATAACGTCAAGTATTACTGAGGCCTGTACACTAGCTGTGTGGATCACCAAGGAAGTTGCGGAAACCTATCAGGAGGTCCTGTTGGTTGTAGTCAGCATCAACAAAGTGAGCAATTACACCCAAGAAGCTAAGATAATTGGTGGATGTCCAAACATCAACGCTTACAGCAATCTCTCCAGCAGCCAATTGGATAAGCTGACGAACCTCAGCCTTCCAATCCTTGCACTGCTTTCTGATGTATGAGGAGAGTGTATTTGACAAATTAGGTAAGGCGTGTAACAGCTCAGCTCGATTCTAGGTTAACAGACCTTGGGTTGATGGGCTTGTAACATCTTGAAAGCTCAAATCTCTCATAATTATCCAATCAGCAACTGAGACTTGAAAGCTATCCTCCTCCCAGGGCATATGTGACAGCTGAGTTGAAGAGCCAGGGATGTGTGCAGCGGCTGTGAAGGGAGATTCCAGTAGGAGCACTGGTGTACGACGCTGCTTTTAGGATACTGCACTGATTGAATCAATTTTGTTATTGCTAATCCTGACCTCTAGAAATGGTAGCCTTCTATTCTAGGGTCAAGAATGTGCACCTTTTTCCGTCTCTCGATGTCCACGCTTCCTCATTGCGCAACTTCCCTTTCCCTCCTCGAAATCTTTGACACATCCTTGGGCCCTCTTTTCGATCAAGTCCAAAACTCTACACTACTCCCAAGACACCAACCTTACAACATCTCCCTCAATCTCAACCTTCCCCTGCCTTACCAAATACTCGAGCGCCGCCCTCACCTCCTTCTCACTAAACTTCATCCCCTCCGACATCCACTCGTTCACTGCTCTCGCGCACCCCTTCATCGTCTCATCCCCGTCCTGGAAAACTGTCCTCTCCATCCTCACAGCACTTTCCAGCCTCATCTCCAGGACCCTATACCTCGCCTCCGAGATCTTCCCGAACGACGAACGATAAGGCTGCATCTCCACCCTCCTCAAGTCACGTGCGAGCTGCTGCGACGGACTGATGTACTGTCTCTCCTTCAGCGGTGTTGGTGGAGGAGCGTTTGCACCCGGATCACAGTCCTGATGGTAGACCAGATCATGGCGGATGGCCAGCTTGTTCTGCGCAAACAGCGAGCGGAGACAAAATCTACCTTCCTCCTCGCTGAAGCGCGGGATGCTAGAGCGGAGGGCAGCGTTAACAGACTGGATTGCGGCGCGATGGGAGAGCCCGCCTGCCCACCAATGGGTGTTGAAGCCTTTCAGGAAGTCAGCTTCACGCTTGACGGCCCCTTTGGGACATTCTGAAGGTGGGAGCGGAGAAGGCGGCTCGAGGAAGAGTTGGTCTGCGAGGGAGACGGCGCTCTTTGTGATAGTGTGAGGAATGGTTGGTGGCAGTTCTGTGGGCTCGTCTTCAGTGAGGTTGGTGATCTCGGTGGCAGGGGTGGAACGCGCTGCGCGACGGATGCAAGTCTCTCGCTTTGCTGAGGCCTTCGAGGCTTTAGTGATGGCTTCGTTAAGAGCGCTCGCTCTTGGCTCAAAGTCGGGCTACTCGTTCGTTAACTCGCTCATGGTGGTTTCGCGGCGGGGAGACGACTGACTACCTCCACCATCCTCAGCTTCTTCGCCGCAGCAGGAGATGCAGCACACTCATCGTCCTTGTCACCCCCCATCGTATCGTCACTGTCGACACGTTCCTCATCCGCGTCACCACCAGCATGAACGCCTGTCCCGTTGAAACCATCAGAGTCATCCATTTCGACATTCTCTGGCGCTTCCACACCAACCTCATCAGGGCAACCATCAGCCATCGGCATATCTTCTGCCGCATCAGCATTCAACAACAGCTCAACCTTTTTCTCGTCCTTCCCCTTCCCACCCACTTTCCCTTTGCCTTTCTCAGCCTTGTTCTTCTGTGCTGACCTTTTCGCAGCACCCCTCTTCCTATCAGCTCGCCCCATAGCCAAGATCAGCTTGTTCACATCCTGCAACCGCATGTTTGTGAACAATCGGTCCGGGCTCGGCACTCTCCTAAAGCCTTCGAAGCTACCTGCATATGGGTTGGATGGGGCGGAGCTGACGGATTCGAAGGCCGGCGTTAGGCTAGCTTTTTCGCCGTAAACGGAGTTCTGAAGCATGAGTGTGGTGCTTGAAAGGTCTTCTGGTGTGTCGGCGCCAGTGAAGAGGGTTTTGTCGTCGCGTGATGTATGATATATCGCATTGTAGGAGGGCGACAGGCATGATGGCGCTGCGGGTACGTCAGGGGATTTCTCGACATCGCCATCTGCTCTTGGTGCAGCGCCCGGGTACATTTTTGTATCGGTCTCTGGCTGCTTGTGAGATCTCGCCTTGACGCGGTCGATGAGCGGTTCGTCGTCTGAGCCATGAGAACCTTGAGCAAGATGAGAAGCATTTCCCACCCCAGTGTTGTGTTGATCTCCTGACGCGACGATCGTTCGTTCACCTTCTTTGGAGCGTCCAGACCTTGCAGCGATGAGATTCATCAGCGGCTCATCATCGGATGTATCAGTATCGTCGATCTGGATAGATTTCCGGAGGTTTACTTGAAGCTTTATACGCTTTGCATGCGATGTGGATGCTTCAGAAGCATCCTTGCCATCAAGAACGCAGCTTTGACGCATCGAAGATATGCCATCTGTTCTGGGGCGCTTTGGCGATGGTTCAGACCCATCTAGACGGCTGGTAGGCTTGATTTCGGTTCTTGCAAAGCGCCAGAATGCCTTGTCACTCTACGTCGCTGTCAGTTCAATGTCACGAAAGTGACTTCAATACTAGATCGTACCCTTGGAGGCATCGCAGGCTGAACGACCGGAGTTTTTGGATAGGAGGTAGTGTTGCGGCAAGAGGCCGCTGGTAGGATATGACGGAATACTACGCTGAGTTGATATCTAGCCAAGAGAAGACGATTATATACCTGACTTGTAACACACCAGACTAGAGTAATCTGCTACGGGCATAGTCAGACCTTGTACGGACCGATTGATACCGCAACAGGTAGGAAAAGAGGTGAGCGGTAGAGATCAGCGCAAAATTGTAGAAGGCTCTGTGTGCCGAGCTTGGCGGCGGCAAGGGCAAGTGAAGACAGGAGTTGGGATCGCGGTCCGTGCAGGGTCGGAAGACTCTAGCTGAAGTGAAGGGACATGTCCGCCCAGAAATCGGCCGAACACAAAGGTTCAGCACTCATCAATATTTTGAAGATCTTGACCGATATCAGTAGACAGTGAACAACCAATGGACTGAAGACTGGTACCACGGCGCACTGAAGTGCAGCTATAGGAAATGCGCTCAGAATACTACTATGCGACCTCCGTCTCGTTAGAGCGTAGTTCAAGATCAAAGCGCGTACGCTCTCCATAACGATGCCATGAATCTATAAAGAGAAAAAGAGTGTGTTTTTTGCAGTCGCTATTTCCAGTGGTACAGCACTCCTGCTGGGACATTTGGAGTGCGACAAGCTGATTAGAGATTTCAGTTCAAGAGCAGAGGCCTGTGAGTCTCGTACTGGTCAACAACTGCAGACACATTGGTAAGCAGAGTGGCGACTATGACGATGTAAGTCCGGTAGACTGCAGCTCACTGGTATCTTTTGTGTATGATTGTTCGATCGCTCTCTCAAGGCATGTACAATAGACGGTCCGCAGGACATTTTCCACCCACGGATACGTAACATCGAAGCTATCAATTTGCAGAGATCATCTTGCTCATCAGTGAGTCGTGCCATAACGTATTCTTTCATGTCGCAGAAGAATTCTGATTGCAGCAGCCTGAGGCTGGGATCACGCTGCCAGACGTTATGAGTCATTGGCTAAGGGTGCGATCCGTGCCAGATATGATAGGCCATGACTTCAATAGACCAAATATTCGCAGAATAATCTTATCATAACCACTTCCGCTTCGGAGCAGTGGACATAGCCGGCTCCGTACCTCCTTCGTCAGGGTCTAGGCACTTTCCCTTCACGGGGTCTTCGACACAGAAGTCGATGTAAAGCAGGACTGCGTGACCTGTTTGGATGCCAACCTTGGCGGGGCACAGACCGCCGTGAATGTAGCACATGGCGTGAAAGAAGGCTGTACCGGAGAGCATATCGCGGGTGTAAGTCTCAATCTTAGCTCTGCTCGATGGGGTGGGGGGGGGGGGGGTTGTCCCAGAATTCCTCTGAGAAGTGGAAGTCCGTGTAGTCGAATCCGAAGGTCATACGGCCAATGCAAATCTCAGCAGGCCCGTCCAAGACTTTCGCATCGCTAAGCGGACTGCCATTGACTGTAATATCCTCCACGTCAGTGCTGACCGGCCTGATGGTGAGGTAACCACGGTGGTCGCCCGCGCAATAGTTGGAACATCAAGTAGCACCCTCGAATATTCCATCCCACGAGAAAGAAGTTTACCACTATTATCAGGCCGACCACATCCTGCGTTCCAGCAATTAGTCATAGGAGCATGTTCGAGATAGAAACCAAACTTTGCCGTGTGGCGGATGTAAACGCGTTGTTGAGCTGCGCCTCGACAACGGCGACTTCATGGTCATTTTCAGTACGCTCGTTAGAGCAGTGATCACTGTAGCGCTCATATTTGGCAAGATCTGAGAGGGCTTGCACGTGGCTGTTGGAAAGGGATAATCGAGCCCGAGAGTATCGAGGTGTGAACACGGCGAAGGGTTTCATGATGCTAGTGAATGGTGGTCAGAGGGGACAATCAGAAATAAAAAGGGCCTGAACCTACTATGATAGTGACGCAGAACGACCGGCGGCGTCGCCACGTGGATTGATCGATCTTCAGGCCAATCGATGTTGCCTCGCCTTCTTGAACGCTATCAATGTCAGCTCTACCTCATGTGAAAGCAATGTTGTGGCGCACCGTTAGTCGTTCCGCTTAGAGTTATACCGCGAACGAAAGCTGAAAAATCTTTGGTACTTGCGATTGCAAAATACGTTTAATGAAGGCGCATGGCCGAGGACCGCGGCGCGATCCGTTGACAATATTGCCAGGGGCGCAAGCAGATACAGACAGGTTTGCGAGAAGAGTTGAGGGAGAAAGCGCAGCGGGGGCTAAGTAAGCCGATAGCTGTTCGTGTGTGCGACTTTGAGCTTGCGGTGACAGTGAAGTAACTAGCGTATGCGACCTGAACGTTTTGACACTAGCCGTGCTTGCCGCGTAGCGTGCTTGCCCACGATTTCAGTTTGTTTACTGCTGTTGCTCCTCTGCAACACCACAACCATGCACCCACCATGTTCGTCAGCAAGTCCCGCCGCTCAAGATCTTGACATCGATGCATCCTTTGCGGCTCAGCGTCGCTATGGACTGAGTGGGGCCTACTCACCGGCAAGATGCGGCTTCTCCTACGACCCGCGCTTCGTCAAAGAACTCACGACCGCATTGCGCCTGTTGAGCGAGAAGGACGCGCCTCGGCACAGGATATACGGCGAAGAAGCGAACGACTCCCGCCTGGGCCATACTCCACCAGAGACTCGCACGCGTTACAACAGCGATGAAGCCAATATGATCCGATCTTTCATGGAAACACAAGAGGTGACAACACTACCGGAAGAGCGTGCGCGTTTCCCAGCCAATCTCATGAGGGGACAAGTAGCAACGGTGTTAGATGATACCATTGTTACGCAAAGCCCGTCAGCAATGCGCGAAAGCCAATCAACCGTACAAGTCGCCATGCAAAGAAACAAAGTTGCAAAAAGAGAGCAGAAATCGAAGAAGTTGCGCACAGATCCCGCCGTCCTGAAGTCTTACTTCCCTATGCTGCACGATGACTCCGCAGGCAAGGAGAACATGGAAACTTCGAGCATGAATACGCAGAAAATTAACGGGGACCCAGAGTACGATAGCCTATTTGAGATGTACAAAGCTGAGCGCGCAGAGCACGGACAAGCAGCAGACGCTTGTGAGCAACGGGGGCCGAGCGTGAGGCAAGATCTGCAGCAGAGGCAGGAGCGCACTGTATTGTACGAGAAGTTCGAAGCCCAACAAAAGACCTTGAAAGAGAGACGGGTCCTAAAGGAGAGACAACAAAGACCGTGAGAAAGAGGTGCTGGAAACGCACGCACTTGATACCAATGTACAATAAACAATGATGATAAATGACAGTCTTCAACGAAACCGAACTCCCTACTATGTTCATAAAAACCTTCGCGTCTGATCACTACTGCGTTATGTCGTTCTTTGATGGCTACAGAGTGCGCCGCAGCTGCGAGCAAGCTTCAGCGCGCAACTCGCCCAGCCAGATCGCACGTCAAACACCTCAAATATGGCCCAGCAGCCAGCACAGCGGCAGAGAAGCTAACAGCACCCTAGGGATGCGTCCTACGATGATGTGCGAGATGGAAATCGATGCTTCCGACCATCTTGCGGTGTCGTCTCTGCGATGTTGCAGGAGAAAGATGCAGTGTAGAAGTTTAAAGGTCGCTTGGTGACGTACCGTGCACGTGCACCCAACGCGCGCCGTCACCCAACGCGCGCAAACACAATATGCAGCACTTTTTCTCAACACCATAGCTCAATGACCATGACAGGTATCAAAGAAGCAGTTGATGAAGTTAAAAACATACCTCAAAGCAACAAAATCCCATGGACAAAGATAGCAAAAAAGTATGGTGTTGTGCGCTCAACTTTGATGCGCAAGGTGTAGCTCGAAACACTGTCGCAACAAGAGGATGCAATAACACATTGCAAACTTCAACCACAGCAAGAAGCAGAGCTTGTGCAGTATATTGACAAGCTTACAGAGGATCATCTTCCACCTACATGCAAGATGGTTCAAGAATTTGCAAGCAATATTGCTCAAGAGCCTGTCTTGGAAAGCTGGGCTGACCGCTTTATCCACTGCAACAATGAGAGGCTCACACCTCAATGGACAACTTCAATGGACCGCAATCACCACGCTGCTGACTCTGCTGACAAGTATACACATTACTTTGAGTTGCTAGATGAAAAGATGAAATACTATGACATTGAGGCACAGCACACATACAATATGGATGAGAAAGGCTTCATGATTGGAGCGGTTGGAAGATAGAAGAGAATCTTTTCTAAGTGGCTCCTTAAGAAGAAGCAGTTCAGACAACAGCTTCAAGATGGCAATCACAAGTGGATATCTTTGTTGGCGTGTGTGTCATCCTGACATGGCTTGCAGCCAACAACAACCCTACCAGTCTTTATACTTGTGTTAGCTCCTATTTGTCAGCACCCATTTGTCAGCACCCATTTGTCAGCACCCATTTGTCAGCTCCCATTTGTCAGCTCCCATTTGTCAGCTCCCATTTGTCAACTCCCATTTGTCAGCACTCATTTGTCAGCTCCCATTTGTCAGCTTGCCACCCATCTAGGTATATGAACCCCCTTCTTCCCACCTCTAGATAGTTCTCACTCATGCTTGCAACTCAATTCAATACTTCAACCTTCACTCCTCAACTCACTCCTTACTGATCCTATGTGGTATCCCCACACTTGATCCCTTCT
>NW_022985422.1:0-64543 GCF_010093625.1 Macroventuria anomochaeta | reverse complement strand
CTGATACTCTGATCAAGAAGCTTATCTACTCAATGCCACGACGACTCAGTGCCTGTATGCGTGCACAGGGGTATCAGACTAAATATTGAGATCATGCGCAATCCAGCGCTTTAATCAGATTCAAATTTCACCGTGTGGTTGTTGAGATAATAGTGTGTGAACATTCACTCAAAAGTAGTTGTGGTGGTCCAAGTGCATCGGGCGACAAGACTTTTGTCCTCCGACTGTAGCAATCGTTGCCGACAATGCCGAGCTGTGCCACCTATCCACCTGATCACATAATCCCACGCTTGCTGACTGCTGTTTTTGCCCGTTTGTGTGATTCCTACTTTCTTCTCTTTCATCTTCATCATCATCCACCTTTTTTCGACACGCAGAACAATTCAACATTGCATCCGGGGCACTGCTCGTTCTGGTGACCCTACGGGGCCAGACGTCCATCTCAGAATCCAACAGTCACTTATTTCCTGCACAAGACCGAATCAGATCATGACAACACCGAAAGTTCACTTCTCACGACGATTCGCTACCATCAGCCTTGTGTTGACCGTGAGTGCGATTGCGAATGGTTAGGCGCGGCCTTTTGGGTGCGGCTACTCGTAAGTATCATCATTTGCAACCGGCCAGTTTCACTCGTAGGTTCTACTGGCGCCTAGACCTTATCGTCGATACTTTAGTCACTGTGCCTGGCCTTGAAGAAGGGAAGACATATTTACGCTGCTCGGTGACTGCCTCCGGACGGTTGTTCCAGACGTTTACTTTCACTTACCACCTCCAGCCCTCCGCTGCGTCGGTACTTTCGGTCAGCATATGCTCGATAGTCGTTTATAATCAATACGGCCGATGCCCTTCTTCCTTCCCTCCTTCATTCGAACTTCTTCGTGAGCTGCGACTTTCGAGCTCCACCCGACCCCTATGTCCTCCGCGCACGCCCTTTTCATAAGGATGGCATCGAGATTTCAGACTACCAGGACAATTTGATACCGGGTTTCTTTGCACGCCCTTCTTACATGGCGGCTGAGCCTGGACTGAGCGAACTGAGATTCTCCCTACGTCCACCGGGCGCAGACAATCTCGACCAGCTCGCCCATAGTTCACAGTCTTCAGGTCAATGCTGTTGCCTATTTTCGTGAAGTGTCTGCGAAGAGTTCGATCTTATTTTGGGAATGACCCAAGGTCATATGGAGCCTTGAAGCTTTCGGTCCACCCACAATTCACGTCGAGCGTTCGATGACCACTTCGGGGTTCCTGGTTACCTGGCACGTGAATTTCGTACAATTCTCGCTTGTGAGCCTCCTCTTAGATGCCCTGGTCTTGTGCCGGAGCTTGAAGAAGAGATATGCGGCATTACTTTGTCATCGTGCCTACAAGAACTACGCACCAAAGCTATTAGTACCGTTCCCGCCAACCTCCCCCACCAAGATGAAGTCCTTCACAATCGCATTCACACTCCTCAGAATAACCTTTTCCGCCTCCGTACACGTCTCGAAGACATCCCAAAGGTAGCACTTCGCAGGCTCCTCGTCCAAATGCAGCACCGACTCAGTCCATGCCGAGCTCGATCCGCAGCTGGAGTAGTCGGCAGCAGCTACCTCACCAGTAGGGACATCCTTATTGAACATGACACGGTTGAAGATCTGGTATGCAGTCTCGGGCTGATAGTACGGCACCTCATGACCCGCTTGAAAGACTCGCGCAAATGACAAGTTGCCATGCTGTCGCACAAAACCACCCACATTCGACGAATTTGTCTGAATGTCTGCGTATCCCGCCTTTTTGAAGTCGGCAGACCCTAGCGCAAGACCGATGGCTTCACCACCGAGCCAGTTGCACTGGTAGTCGCGATCACCGTACACAAGCGATACTTTGACGCCCTTCTCAAGGAGGTTGCTGAGTTTCTTGAGCCCGTTCCCAAGGACGAAGTCGCCTGTTGCGTTGAAGCCGACTGCGACTGGAAATGACAGGCCAGTCCAGTTGAGTGGTACACCGAGAGCTTGTTGAATATCGGCGTCGTTCAGGTAGCCGGCAGCCCACTTGGGAGGGAGAGTCTCAGGAAGGTTGGGTGCGGCGATGTCGAACTTGTTCTGCTGTGATGTTGTCAACAAACACCTGGATCAGGATCGGGGGGGTTTCACTCACGCCTGACTTGTCGAAGTCATCGTGTAGGTTCGAGAAACAGTACAAGAAAGCATCAAGACAAGCTTTGTTGACATCTGGTTGATTTCCCAAGCCTCTGGGGTCCTTCGCTTCTGCCAATGTTCTGCACTCTGCCGTGAGGTTTTTGCACTGTGGTGAGGCTGCAAGAGCCGACTCGTACTGCGTCTCATTGATGAACTGCAAGCCGTAGGTGTTGTTGTAAGCAAACTCCGGGTAGTAGTCGATCTGTGTATCGATGTCGATACAGGCATTGACGAGACCAATGGTATCGATATGAAGCTCTATTGCAGAACCTTTGAGACTTCCTCCAGCGATAAGGCTGTTTTGCTGTTCGAAGTAGTCCGCGTAGATGGGGTTGTAGTGGCCCGCGTAAGATTCGCCCCAGATGCTGAAGCGGTTGTCCTTCGACTTGTATCCGGGGAATTCCTGCATCCAAGTTTGCATGAAGTCATAGATGAATGGCGCAGCTGCTACCGTTGTATTTGGAGTGCTGCAGAAGTTCTGAGATGGGAACGTTCCGGTCAAGAAGGTGAGGTTTGTCTCTGGTACGCCGGTCTGAGAGAAGTTCGCTGGCTTGTACGCAAAGGGAGACGAAACCACGTCAAGTGTTCCGTTGACCAATCTGTCATATGAGTATCCGACTTGCAGTGGCTGATCGATGTATACCATGTTCACTTTGTCGTTCCATGACCACGGATTAAGCTTTGTTGTCTTAGAGTCTTCAAGGACGATGCAAGGACCGTTCTCGCCAACAGCAGCCTGGCTCGATGGTACCCCAGGGCCTCCCTGGAGCCAGATGGAGAGCGGAGCATTCTCTGCGTCGTGTCGAGCCTGGAAGAACCAGAAGTATATGTGGCTCTCGTAATTGCGATTCTTCGCTAGGTCAATCGGGAGGTTCACAAAGCCACTGTAGCCTGTGACACCTTCAGTTGTCTCGCATATGCTAGTCTGAGGGTCATTAGTACTGCTTCAATAGTACACTTTGGTACGACCTACCTTCTTGTAGGAGATCGACACACCAGGAAACTTCGTTGACTGTACGATCGTAACATGTTCTGGTTTCGGAGGGAAGGCCGCCGATGCGGCAAGTGCGAAGGGGCTCAGGGCTACGAGGGATCGCAGAATAAACATGTTCATCGGCATTTTGGATTTCTAAGCAGATAGGTCTATATTAGTAACGTTGGACCTATTGAATATGAATGAAGAGGCTGGATGTCAAACAACGCCTTCCGCCGCCATATTTAAGCTTCTTCGTGCCAAAGGCATGTCGTCGTTGCTTGAGCGCGGGAGCGTGGCTGGATAAACGCAGCGACAAGGTGTTTGCGTGCGATACACGACGGTTCGAAGCATGTTACTGGCCCTGTACATGGTCCAATACCGGATAATCATGCAAGCTTCGACTAGAGGCGTGAAAGAGCGGGAGGCTAGTTGGAAAAGCGGAGGCCTGCCGCGACCTGGCCGACCGTGCGTATCAACACCGACCGTGTCGCAGCTGCTTGAGACCTGATCGGGACTACACCATGCTGCCGTGTCTAGAGAGTTCCTCTTGGATGGAAACTTGAATCTTGCACGCGAAGGAGAACAGCGTTGTTGAAGGATGGCGCATCAGTGGGGCGGAGGATGTTTGAACGTTGTCGATCATTTCAACTGCGGCCTCGCTTCCCCGCATCTGCGCCTTCCTTCTCGCCAACCAAACACCTATCATCAATTATGTGGCGCATGGTGTTTCCTCGGTCGCAGTATGACCGGCCGGTGTTATCTTGACCGGTGATACAGCCAAGATGCAATACCGACCGACGACTCATCGCAGGCTTCGACCCATCTTGCGACCACCGCCTGGGAATGAGTCAGCCTTGTCAGCCTCCACGCGCACTACTCAGCGAAGCTGCACACAAATCACAATGATCGACTCTACATGCGAAGAGCGTAGAGGCAAAACCATCGAATATGACATTAAAGAAATCAAGACAGCTGTGCCTCCATCACTCCTTCCGTATCTGCAGCGCACACCCTCAGACCCCCGTCCTGTGGTAATCATGACATGCGGCCTTGCAGGTAATTCCCAAAAAGACATGCACACCGTGTACTAAGCCAACCATATCAGGGACCGGCAAGACCACGCTCGTGAAGTCCATACTCAAGCACCATCCCCACTTCACAAGGGTATCGAGCGACGCCATCCTCTTCGATGCTCACGGAATTTATGGCATTGACTATGCGGCATCTTTGTCCTTGTACAACCAGTATCAGGATGAAGTCGATGTAGTTTATCTCGAGACTTTCCGCAGACTCCTGGCTGAAGAGAAAGATATCATTCTCGAGCGGTCATTCTACGCGAAGGAAGATCGAGACGAGTTCCATGGGATAGCGGTAGACGGCGGCGCCAGAGTCGTGCTCGTGTTTCTGCGAGCGAAAGACAAGGAGCTGCTGTGGGAAAGGATCTGTAAGAGAAGTAGGGCGGAGAAGACAGCTGACAATGCACTGGACATTAGCAGGGAGACGTTCGAGATGTACTGGAGCGGCTTTGAGGATCCGGACAACGAGGGCGAAATTGTGATTGAGGTTGTCTAGAGGGTGTCCGCTATAGTAGTGATGAGAGGTTTACGACCGACCATTGCTTCTGAGGTGCTGCAACGGTTCTGGTGATCAACTGCTCCATCATCGCCTGAGACAAGATCAACACTCAATGATGCTTCTCATAACTCGGTGCTGGTTCGTATGCTGGCAACTGCTCTTTGAGAGCACGTGTTTCCTGAGCAGGCTGTATCGATGCTGCTTGGTTTGCGCTCGCAGAGGCAGCCGGTGGTGTCTCGTCCTAGCCGTCGTACATCGCAGACGACTCGGCAAAGGTCTCATAAGGCAGTGACACTAAGGTCTCTTGGACGCAGTCCCCATCCACCACTCATACGGTACATTAGCCGTAGCTCATAGGTCCTGAAGTTTGGAAAGATGGTCGGCAATAACTTTGTTTCGCTAAGTTCTGCGAGATGTAAACCATGGCTCATTACTTTGTTCCTCGCAATGAAGACTTTGCCAATGATCTCTTTCTCCGTGCTCTCGATGATATCACGGTCACCGGTCGCTCCCCTGTACGGAACTCAAATTGTGAGGATTGATGTAAGCTTGACGCGTATCTGTCGAACATAAACAGTAGGTATCTCAGGAATCTCGTGTGAGCGGCCGAGATGGTAGAAGGCGAAGGAAATTGGGATGCCGCTTCCTACAACCAGTAGGTATGGACGATGAGCCGTGATCTTCCATATTGCCTCATGTATTGCGTGCTGATATTTCGATAACGTCGACCACTTGAGCGTTGCCAGAGCACCCGGATTGTGTTCATTCTTGGGGTTCAAGTGATGACCCTTGAGGCAGAACTCGGGATGTTTGGGGCGCTCAACCAGGACAGCAGAAGTTTCCGAGGTGGCTATCGGCTGAAAAGGCAGCATCAACGTGATGATCTCGTCCGGCGACCAGTCCACTTTCTTGTGGGCAAGAACTTCGAAATACTGTATGTTGCTTTCGCTGTTCTCCCTATGTTGTATGTGGTTGTTGTTGTTTCTGTTGCTTCTCTTGCTTTGTTTTGTAGATCTGGCTTGGCGCGTTCGTCCGTTGTTTCGGCCTTGTGCCTGCGCACTGTGGTTCCGTTTTGCCTCTTCTTGCTCTGCTGTTCCTGGTTCTGTCTGTTTCGTTGGACGGCTTTTGCTTTGGTAGGCTTTGTTCGCGCTCGGGGCGTTGCTGAGTATTTCTCTGAGTGTGTTTGTTTTCGTGAGCTTTTCTTCTTTGGATCGTCTTCCTGCTTGTCCGTTGACGGGGCTGCTTTCTGCCTGCGCTTTTAGGGGTATGGGTTCTGATTTGGTGGTGTTATGTTTGCCTGGCCGTGAACATTCCGTCGCGTAGTTGGCTTTTCTCCTTGAGTTTCTGAGGTTTTGTCATTGTGGCTTTGCGGATGTCTGTTTGCGTGCTTGGTTCTGTTCTTTGCTTGTGTCCGTGTGACGGTTGTCTTTGCTCGTCGTCTCTGGTGTGTGCATTGTCGGCCTGTCGGTGTTGTTTTTCAGGAGTTTGACGATTTTTGGATGGAGGTGAGGTTCGTCGCTATCGCCCGGTTCTGGCTTTGGTCGTCTGTCACGGCTTTGCTCTTGCGTGTTCCCTGGGTGCTTCCTTGTCGTGTGCGTTTTGCTGGCGTCACCGTGTTTTTTCTGGCTCCGATGTTCCCGGGTTTTGTCCGTGATTTCTGTCTTGTCTGTGTCGCTGAGCTTCTGATTGTGCTGTTTCAGTTTGCTTTTGTCATCCTGCACTTTAATTATGTGCCCTGGGCTACTATTTTTCTTGTGTTTTCTACTCTCTGCTTTGGGTTGTACACCGGGTTGGGGTTGTGTCACGGTTTAGACTATGTGAGGAGAAGCTGACTATATACTGGCCCTGGAAGTCGCTACCCCAGAACAGTATATACCAGGGTAATAGGGTCTCAACCAAGACCACAACATATTTAAACACACAGAATAGTGAAATACAACCTCAGTTCAATCCTGCAATTCTTCCCACATGCGTACGGATCACTCACAATCCACCGCGACAAATGGCCTATGGCAGAGCTTGTGCACGTGTGCCCAAGCATCTTTGGGAAGCGAACGAGACCGAACAAAAGTAGATAATGCTTCAGTAAAGCCTTGGAAGGGACGAAAGGAAAGTTTACGCAACGTAATATCTGCCAAGTCCTGTCTCAGTATCATATAGTTCTATCAATGGTCGTACGCTGCAAAAGATGGTTCATGGGAGTAGAGCGTCTCCTTTCGGCTTTATCGTGATCACACCAGACCTTACCTCCCACAGCGCTACGCTTGACTGCAGCAACGATGATCACACTCATTCTCCACTTCAGGTACGTGCAGTATAGAGATCATCGTGTCTTTCCGCCTTTCATCGAACGCGATCATGGCACTCGTACCACCTTCCGCCCGGTCACCTCATACCGCATCAGCTCCTGTATGATTTTGGGGGAATCCTCGAACTTATACACCTCAATCTTCGGCGTGATCTTGCCCTCCAGCGCCAACTGAAGCAACTCCTCCATCTGCTCAGCGGTTCCAGTGGAGGACCCCTTGATGACCAGACCCCTGTTGGCGATATGGATCGGTGACATGGGAAACATGAATGTATCCGGCGGCAAGCCAACGCATACAAAAACACCATTATTCCTCACGAGCGCCGGTGCTTGCTCGTATGCCCTCTCATTACCAGCGACGCAAATGACACCATGCGCACCTTCTCCGTCTGTGAGATCCTTGACTGCTTGGACGACGTCCTGCTTGGCGTAGTCGACGAAGCCTACTGCGCCCATCTCTTTGCACAGCTTCTCCTTGTCTGCACCACTGTCGATGCCAATGACTTTGTACCCTTTCAGATTCGCAATCTGTACGCCGATATGTCCTAGACCACCTCCAGCACCGACAATTACAACATAGTCGCCAGGCACAACATCAGGGGCGAGATTCGACACCGCACCTGCCAAACTCAACCCAGCACACAGCAGCGGTGCTGCGACTTCGCTCTTGACACCATCAGGAATCGGTGTTACGAAGTCGGCATGCGCGACGGTGTACTGCTGCAGCGTACCCCACACCTGACGACTGGAGTTGACCTGCTTCGCGCAGTGATTAATCTTGCCAATTCTGCAGCTCCCGCACTCCTTGCATGCGCTCCACAACCACTTCACGCCAACTCTCTTCCCAAGCAGACCCTCCGCGGCACCAGGACCCAGTTGCACAACCTTGCCAACACCCTCATGACCTGGTACCTGCTCGTATTTGCCCTTGACTCGGAGCGCGTGACAGTCGGAGTGACAGATGCCGGAGCATTCGATCTTGACGAGGACTTCGTTTTCGCCGGGTTGTTTGACTTGCACGTCGTTGCGGATTTGGAGGACGCAGTCTGGGCCGGGCTCGTCAACCCAGGCTGCGGTCTGCGTCGAGGGTATCGAGTCGGTCGACATCTTGTGGGCTTGAAAGGTGGAGACGTTCGGGGAAGTTCGAGTCGGCCCCACTTCAGCTTCGAGTCGCGATAATGGTCTTGGTGATGAGGATATGGGAAAGGAACCGAATTGAGCCTGGGAAGACCTCAGAATCGAAAGATGAGAAAGCTCAATTTGCAGAGAGAAGCAAAAGACGGAGAAGAGAAGGATTCGGAAGAATTGGTTACATTACATCAGGAGTGGTGGTTGTCCCCAAAGCTACCCCGCTGCCCCACGCTCGGAGGAGGCCGATGATTCTGCCAATGGGAAAATCACCAGCTCCGCGTTCCGCAGGCCGAAGTCTGTTTCTGGCTTATCTAACCACCTTTCTGAACCTCACACGGTGGAGTCGGGAAGACTGAGCAGTGATCAACATGCCATACACCTCCGATACCGCTGCCATGATTGAAGGGGTCCTGCAACCGAGCATCTGCTGGCGTGTTAGCGACATAGCCAGGCTCCGTGACTGATCTAGATATGTTGCAGGCCAAGCGCTGTTGTGCACATGAAATGTATTACTAATCGTGCCGTGTGATGGCATGATTGATCGATTGATTGGTTTGATGTCCTATGTGAGTCTGAGACTATGGAAGACGAGAGAAGCAGTAGCTCCTCTGGTAATGCAAAGATTTAGTTACAGGGAATTGGATTCACTGAGAGTACAAGGGATGGTGAGGGCTCAGGCCCAAGTGCGATGGCCTGAATATAAGCTGAGCTAGGATGCTTCAAACAATAGAACACACACTCTCTTCTAAACTTTCCTATATCTACAATACACGCACCCAACCGTGCGCCAAGATACTATTGATAGACTATCTTCCACGCTTTGCTCTTGGCAAAGGAAAGCTAAGTGATGTCATCCTCAAAGACTCAAGCATATCCATTGCTCTCTTACAGTGGAGGTGAGACGACCTGGCCGTGCTCTGCACACTGTTGGAATCGTTACACGCCGGAGCAAGCTGTTGAGTGAATCTGCCAGAACGAGGTATCGGAAAACTTTATCGTCACTCGATGGTGTACTCACAGCATATAGCGACTGGCGCATACTCCATATCTTCTTCAGCCGTGGCATACTGAGCCCAATACTCATCAAAAGTAGTGGAGGTCCCCTGGCCGCCAGCGACGATTGCCCAAGATCAAGAGACCAGAAAGACCACAGGTACGGAGTCTTTCTTCCTCGTCCCGTCACCCCTCCTCCACCACACCCATTGATTTGCCACGCGCAGCGATTGCTAGAGCACTCTACCCTAACCACAAGAAAATATCAGTTCAGTATCTTGAAGCGCACTATCATGCCGGCCATTCCAAACGTAGCCTGTGGTTCGCTGTTGTCATGATTGCATATAGACTATTGTCGGCGTCTCTACCCTCAGCACAGCACCTTCCAAATGAATGTCTACGACTATGGCAACATATGAGGGCACTGCATCAACGCCGAGAGCGCCTGGGTTACTGGCGCGCATGCTGGAAATCGCATCTTGTACAGTACTAGGCCAAAAGTTTGTTCGCTTAGCGGACTTCCTCACCAAAAGTCACCTCTTTCACCTTAAGATATCTACCTTCCTAAGTAACACAGAGCTATAAAGTTATACCTTTTGAAAAAACAAATTAGTAGAAGAATATATTCTAAAAGTCTAATATCTTTATCTTATTTCTAAGCCTAGAGAAGACAGCAAAGATAGATTCTCTAAAGAAAAAATGAAGATTAAGCAGGGTTTGCTATTAGTTTCTCTTTACCCCTTCTCTAATTCTATACAAACTTAAGATTAATTGCTAAAACTTAGGGGAGTGTTAGAAAGAGATATTCACTTCTATATAATACAACAAAGGAGGAACCGACCGAGAGTGAAGCGCTGGATGCACTTGTGCGACTGGTTGAGCTTCACGTGTACCGTCCAGGAGACACAGGAATTGCTGGGACTGTGGTGAAAACCAGGAGTGTAACGTGATGGGAAGGATGACAAGGGTCTAGAAAGCTGTGTGCAAATGTCAGATGAGATTTCAATGATGCCAAAGGCTTGTAACTCGTCTATACCTGCCAGACCCGCTCTGAACGCCCAAGATAAAGGTGCCACCGTAATACAGTATGGTACAACACCTTCGAAGAAGCGCATGGATGTGTACAAAGAAAACGCTGCGCGAACGCCGAGAAATGCTGTGCTCCTCCAAATGCAACAAACGACATCCTCCCCAATCCACACATCCCACCTTCATCCCCAATCCCCACGCTCCACCTAACAACCCGTTACTCAAACCTCTCAGTCTTCGTTCTACCAAGTAACTTCTTTCCCACCGCCAATGCTTTCTGTTTCTTATTCTTGCCTTGCTCCCCGTCGTCTCCGTAGCTGGTCACCGGTCGATCCCCTTCTTCGACCACGCTGCCGTTCCTCGAGAATGGAAAACTCCCATTATTCCCCGCCGAATTTGCCCTATCCCTGCCCCTATAATTGGCAAAAGGCGTCACACTAGTGATATGCTTACTCAGACTATGGATAAGATTCGCATGCCCGGGCTCCGTATTATCCACTCTACTCAGTTCGTCCGCAAAGGCGCGCCCGTCCTCGATACCCAAGCCGTGATCATCGTGGTGGTGTCTGTGCAAGCCACCGAGAATGGAGCCGTGCGTGCTACGCTCGTCGGCGCTCGTGCCTGGACGCAGAGAGCTCTCTTCGGAGACAGTGGACACCCACGACCCTTGCCGCCCGGATGTGAAGGAGCGGCGGACACCGTCGGTCGACGAGCCGCCGGGGGAATGGTCGCGCATTGATGCGCCATCGGAGGAGAGGTCGGGGGAAGCATTGAGCATAGCGCTACTGTTTGCGATTTGTCTCAGTCTGCTCTGCTGCGTCTTGGACGGGCGGTGGTGGGAAAATTTGTTGCCTACGATGGCGCCCGCATGACTGATAAGCGCACGAATGACGTCTTTCTTCAGTTGTAACGCAAGATCGAGGTTCGACCAGGTCTTGTTGCGGTATTCGAGGGTGGGCATTTTGAAGACGAGGTCGTGCACGTCTTCGAAGTTGCGCGAGCCTTTGCCTTTGTAGGAGAGGCAGAGTGTCATTGAGGGGATGCGGACGTAGGCGAGTGTCATGTAGTTACTTGCTCGGTTCATCATCTGCGTAAGATCGTCGTGGCGCTCTTTCTTGTCCTTCTTGTCTGCACGCTTGTCGGTCATTGTCATGCTTGTGCCGGTACGGTAGAGCGTGAACTTCTTCGCGGTGCGCTCGGACTCGTTTGCTGTCATAGACGATGTGTTGGAGCGGACTGATGCAGGCCTGCCATGGATGTTGAGTGAAGAGCCTGACGGCGTCGCTGCAGAGTTAGGATGCAGCGTCCGACGCAGTTCAGTTCCACTGCGGGATGCATTGTCATCGCGGAACAGTGATCGGAAGCTGTTCAAGCCAGGCCTCTTTTGTGGGCTACTCTTGACCTTGCTCGCAGCCCTGTCGTTCGGATCTGGTAGCTTCAACGTTGGCGTCAGTCGCGACTTGATGGCAGCGGCTGCTTCGTCTTGTGATATGGAACTGCTCATGCTAGTGTTGACGCTCGAAGTCATGCTGCCGTTAACATCGTTGTCCTCGTCGTCCTGGGATGGCAGTGTGTGCTTGATCATGAAGGGTGACGAGTTGCCATTCTCCGCGTTCTTGTCTTTGATGGCAGGGAAGATGTATTCGAACAGCTTCTTGCCGATCTCCCACTCCAGCTGAACCTTGAGTGGGTACAGCATGACTTCGAAGTGCTCCATAACGGGTATACCGGCAATGGCCTCGAGCATGACAAACTGTACCTTCAAGCACTTAGCGTTCTCAGGCAGCTGTTTGTTGTTCTCCAGATAGGGCAAGATCATCTCCGGGTACAGTGCGTTCGGGAGCAGGTTCAGACCGCGTGCTTCCTCGATCTCCAACGAGTTGAAGTTGGACCCATCATTGTTGTCGGTACGATCGTACAGTACGTTCTTCAGCTGGAACTCTGCGAGAGACTCTTGTCCTTCGCGTAACAAGTGCCACACGATCTCTGATGCAGAGATGTACCATCGAAGAAGACCAGTCGACTGCTTAGCTTGCGCACGGTCGTCCTGCTTGCGCTGTGCGGTGGTAATGGCCTTCATGACGAAGAACAGCTCATCCTCATACACTGCCAGGTCCTTCTCCACCTCAACACGATCTTCCCAGCCCTGCTTATCGAGGTACTTCTCGTTGACCTGGAAGACCGTCTTGATCTCTTCAAGTTGTCGAATACGCTCCTGGAGACCGATAATCAAGCTAGGTGCACCTGTGAGATCACTGAAGTCGGAAGCCAGCATAATCTTCTCGAGACGCTCGTTGCGCGTCTTCTCAAGCGGCTCGCGGTACAAGAGTAGATCCAATACAATGACATACATAGCGTAGTATTGTCGTGAATCGCATAAGGCGCGGACGTGAGGAAAGTCAACCCAGAGATGGTCAATCCTACTCTCCATGTTCTGCGCGCTCTTCGATGATGCAGAGTCTCCAGACACGTCGTCGTTGTATTTAAGACGCAGAGTGTTGTACTTGTCGTATCGCATACTGGCTGACGTCCTCTGCACCACCCTCTGGAAGCCATAAGGATTCGTATGGAACTCGAACATGACCTCGAATGGGACCCAAGGCGGCCAAGCCGAGCCCGCTGGAGTTCCGTATGTGCTTCCAGAGTACATATGGATGTCGTCCATGCCACTAAAGATCTTAGCGTTAGTGACAAAGATCTGGAGACTGTCCATGGCAGCAGTGAAGCGGCGTTGCACTAGACCGGAGACCTCGTCCATGACTCGATCCTTATCCATGATTTGCAGGACTTTGAGTTGCATGCCCTTGGCGGTTACGAGCACAGCAGCTTTCGTGTTACGCTCACTCTGCAGCTGGATCTGAGGGGCGATGAGGCGGACGATGTATGCGTTCTGGGGCACGTAGTCTGCATTAACATCTTTCTCAGCCGAATCTTGCTTCTCTTGTGCTTCCTTATTCTTGTCGCCCTCCTCGAGCTCGTCAGCATCGACGAACTTCTTGCCATCTACAAGGAGCTGCTGAATCGTCTCATCGATGCTGAGACCTTGGTCGCTCTGCGCTTTTGGTGTCGTCGGATCCATATCAGGGCTTTCGTATTCGAAAGATGTGGACGGTCCGCGTGACTTGTTCTGCTCATCCACAACATCGAGGATGAACTTGACTGCTCTTCGAGACATGTAGTACACGAAACCTCGACGCTGACTGACTTGATGGATATAGCGCAGGATGATATTTCGCAACGAATTGCCCCACTTTAAGTGTACATTGTGGATGATGAAACGGTTGTTGAAGTCGCTGATATAGTCAATGTTAGGTTTTGAGTCCATTCCTTTGGTATCGGAGTCATTCGCTGGGTCTTCGCCGTTGGCTTCGTAGAACTCATCGTCAGTATCAGGCTCCCCTTCAGGTACGGCATTCGCCTCGTTAGCTGCCAGTCGGTCAAGAAGACTCTCGTGCATCGAGGTGAGAAACTCCAACTTCCGTTGCAAGAACAATGCGTGGCTCTTGAACGTGTTCAGACGGCGCTCCGCTTCCTTCTGGTTCTCATCGAGCTCACGAACGACCTTGACCTCCTGTTCGCCAATTGCGCGGTGGTTGTGCTCAATTTGCTTCTTGATCCGTTCGATTCGCTGTTCAATGAGGCCGCACTGAATACGTCGCGGGTCGTTGCGTGCTGACATGACACAATGGTGCGTTGGCTCATTACCGAACGCACTGGTTCTGTGGATGTCTCCAGAGATATTGTCGGCGTGATCTGTCTGGCGGAAGTAGGTGAAGTGAGGTGCAAAAGCAAGTGGTAGGATCTGCGTCTCAGGATGACGATCTGCTGGCAAGATCCACCCGAGCTCAATAAAGTCATCCATATCGACCCAACCCCAATCGTTGTCAGGTATAGTGAACTTCGACAGATCCGCCCTGATGTACTCTTGATTAAAGCTCGCAGCCTCTTCAACCGTGGCATTTTCGACATCGTCTGAGTCAGTCCCAGCTATGCTTGCTGATACAGCTCGCACATCCGTTTTGATGAGATCCAGCTGGACCTGATTGATGCGCATACCAGTGGTTTGGTTCTGCTTACTGTCCTCTTTACCTTTGGGCGCTTGGACGACTGTACGGAACTCCTCACGACGCTGATGAAGATCGAGCATGAAGCTGTCCACACGCGCCTTCAGTCCGGTGGCAGACACAACGCCCGAGCCGTAGTCTTCAGCATCCTTATGCTTGTAGATGTGGCTCATGTACAACGGCGAGAGTAGCAGATTGTACTTGATCGTTGCGAGATGCCGGCCAAACTTCTTGCTTGACTTCTCTACGCCAGGCCACAGCTTGCCTTGGCGGACTGGCAGTGACATGGCGCCCGAGAACATGGACCACCAGTTGTAGAAGTGGGTAAAAAAGCGGGGTGTGAGATGCACACTGTTGTACGTCTTCGAAGCGTCTTGGTTGGCCACTGACCATTCTCGATCGTACGGTGCGGCAATAGCGATAGACATATGGATATGATGGCTGCGGAAGCCACGAAAAGCGTCGTATTCCTGGTCGTTGTCAGTGGCTGCAGTATGAATGTAAGATTGCTGACCTACCTTTCCATTTGATGGCTTTGCATACTTCGGGTTCTTGAGCGCAACATTGTAATGAGGAATGAAGTCAAACGATCTCCCACCACTATCCAGATTGCGTTCAAACACCAATCCGACACCCCATCGCACGTTGCCGTTGAGCTTCATCACAGTCTTCTTGAAAACAGCAGCCTGCCTGCGACTCGACAGACTTGACGCGCTCTCGGGGCGGCTGGACTCGGCGTCAGACTCGTGACGTGCGTATTGGCCAAGGTCAGGTATGGCGAGGACGTAGCTTCCGCTTTTCACGACCATGAAATTGCGCGGATCTTCGTCTTCCGCCAGAGTGAGCTTGACGTCGTTTTGCCAGCACATGACAAAACCGGCGCCATGGCCTGTGACCATGTACGGATCGCGAGAACCTGGTACTATTAGCTATGTATCGCATCAAAAATGGAACGACTTACCCTTGAGGATGAGGTGAACATCACCGTCGCCCTTCCATGAAATGTTGATACGTGAGTGGAAGGTCAACCTGATCTTATCCCAGAAGCCCACACGCTCCGACGGGTCAACAGCAGGCTTTGTGAAGTTTTCGATGATCTGCATCATGTCCTGAATAGCTGGCTGGTAAGATGTGCCCCACGTGATCCGTGTTGGATACGCTGAGTTGATGTCGACGTTCATGTCCGAGTAAGTCTTGACAGGTGCTACTGTACGGCGCACGTCAACCGCGAATCCGCCTGAGAGCTCGCCGGACAGCGTCTCTTCCTTGGGCACGACCACCACCCTGCTGACTCGTGATGACTCGACATCTCTGAACTCTTCTGCAATCACGAAGTCCGTTTTCAATGATAGACTTGGCAGACGCGATGATCCGACATTGCCTATTGAAGGAATGTGTACGAGTGGCAATGGATAGTCTCGAAGGTGGAGTTTGGCTTCGCCAGCGTTGATTTGGACGTGCATGGGAATCAGCAGCGAGTACTGCATGTCAGTCGGCATGCCCTTGCCCACACGCTGGAGGAACTTGGGGTACTCTGACATGGGGAAAGAAGGTTTATCGATAGTGATGTCGAGATCACTGACAGCGAACGCCATAAGCGCGGGACGTTGAGGAATAGTGAGGATGGTCTCTTTCTGCTCGACATCGTCCGGCAGCTCATCCAGACCCCAGAACATAGAACGGATGTCGTGCATCGAGCGGTTTTGGGTTGCGAGTGCGTGGTCAATACGCTTCCTCCAGGTCTGAGCGTTGAGAACCTTCAACTTCTCGCGAGCAACTTCGACAGACGTCTGGCTAGAACCGCTGAGGCCACTGAAGCCGTCTTTGTTGTATCGCATAGGTCGATCACCATCAAGTGAACCTTGGTCGATCGAGTCTGCGCTCTTGGTCCGGCGGTGGAACCTGCGATGTCCACCTTCCCTGTTCTTAGATTTGTTTCGACCCCGATGACCATGATGCCCATTGTGGGCGGATCTGGCGCGGTATCGAGAGCCACCGCTTCGAAGCTCGTCTTGTTGCTGCAGCTTCTTGACCTTGAGCTCGAATGCTTGCTCTCGTGCGAGCCGCTGCTTCTGCTCCATAAGACCAATGCGGTAGATGGTGCCGAGCTTCCATTCGAAAGAGCTGTCTTCGAGCTCGAACAGGACAGCGCGACTGCGCAACGAGATCTTCGGCACATGTTTGGGGCCTTCTGGTTCCTTGTCTAGTACGTACTCGTTCGTGCCTGTCTTGAAGCGGTGATGCATCTGCTTTGCCACCTTTGTGATATTCGTGATATTGTCAAAGATCTTGTGTACGACCAGCTGATGCGGTACGGCAATTCTGATAGCGTCCGTAGCGACGTCGATCGACTTGTCATCGGTGACCGTATGGCCGTATCGACGTTTCGTCTGCCTATAGTCTAATCGCAGTGACTTGACGCTCACTATGCGGCTCCACACGCGTTTGACGTTAGGGTTCTCGGCATACAGCCTGACAAGACGTGATCGCAGAAACGGGGGCTGCCACCTATGCTGCCCAGCATCCACACCATATATCTGCAACATTAGCGGTGGATCAGATGGCATGTCTGCCTTGATCTGGATGAATTGGGCCTTGAAATCCACAGTGACGATCTCAGGACTCGCGCTGCCCATGGGACCGAACATGTCGCCGTCAATCGATGGCACCGCGAGATGCGTAGGCGATAGAACTGGCGACATCGGCGACATCGGTTCGTCCAAAGGTACGGGTTCTTGCGGCACGACGAACGACTGCCGCAGGACCTGCATAGCCATGCCCATTGCGAAATGTCGGTATAACGAGTATCGTAGGTACAAGCGCTGGGAGAACGAGTGAATGTGGAAGATTGGTCCTTGCTTGTCGGACGTCGTACTGAACGCCACTTCCATGCGCGGTAATGACAGGGAAGGATCCTGCTCCCATTGATCGGCAGCTTCAATGACAAAGCCTTCCAATCCAGCGAAGTGAAGGGCGAGTCGTCTACCATCTGTCGCGTCGCCTAAAGGCTTGTTAGGCGACTTCGGTGATGGAGATGTAGGTGGCCGCATCAGGTGCTCGTCTCGATTGATTGTTCGACTAGGTGCGCGACGACGGACCGGCTTAAGATCGCTTTCGTCATCCCGGCTGTGCTTGTATTCGGCTGTCCACGATTCGAGGTGTACCGCTGCTCCACGACTGTGCTTCGACACGCCCTCGTCGACACCGGCAACTTCAATGTTGAAGTCTGAGCCTTGCAGATGTATGCATGCAAGCCATGGAGGTAACTTGCGAAGGAAGCTGAGACCCTTCTTCTTAGGTGCGCCCCGCTTCTTACGCCTGTCTTTCTGGAGATGCGTCACGATCTGTCGTAGTCCCTCGCTGATCTCTGGTCGAACGAGATAGAAAGAGAAGGTCTGCGCCATGCCACGAAGTTCGACTGTGACGTCTGGCGAAGCACTGAGTTGCATCTTGAACTCTAGGTAATCTGTCAGAAGCAGGCTATGCTTCTCGATCGACGCAGTCTGGTAGTACAGTTGCTGTGCGTTCATGCGGAAGGTCGAGAGCAGCGCATAGTGAAGCTCGCCATCGGCGGCATGTGACGACTCGACATCTAGCGACAAAGACGAGGAGGCCGAGATCAGCAGATCAAACTCATCGGTCCCTCGCCGTTCGGGGTCCATTGGCGGCAATGTCACTCTTATGACAGGTTCGTGGATGGAGATCTTGATGTTCGCCTTGGGCAACAATCGACGGATAAGGTATCGCTTGCTGTTCCGGGTCTTCTGAGGCTTCTTGCGCGATTCGTAGCTGTTAAACATAGACAATAGTAATGGTAGGTGCTTGGGATCCAGATCCAGCGATGGTGAAGTAATGACGAGATTAGCGAAAAGAATGTTGGTGTTGCGCTCGACGCTATCCTTGTCGCTCGAGAACTGAATGGTCTTTGAAGGGAGGGTCGTGTTTAGCGTAGTCGTAGCCATCGGAACGTAGAGAAGACGCTCTGGGTGGCCGGAGCCGTCGTCGATACCGACGGAGATGGAGATCGCAGCGAGTAGGGCCTGGTGTGCTATATCGTTCGGCGAGAAGTACATGAGATGCGCGGGACTTCGTGGGTCCAGTCGTAGCAGGTCCATGCCAACCTCCTTCATCGCCACGTTGAGGTAGACCTCTGGCTCGTTCTTGCGACTGGCCCTGATCTGCTTGGTGAGACCAACGAAGCTGATGGCGAATTGGAACTCGTGGATGCCGCGCAAGATAGAGCTGGCAAACTCTCTCGAGTCGGATACGGTCTGGACAATGCCCTGCTCTCGACTTCCGGGATGATCGAGCTCTTCCATAACGTCAGTGAGGGAGACGACCAGGTGCCTGGTCTTGACGTCTTTCTCCTTCTGTGTCGACGCTGGCCTGCACTTCTTGGCGCGCTCCACACACAGCTTGACGTCGTCGTAGGGAATGCTCAGACGCCCCAGCTTGAGAGCGATTGACGCATCTCGCAGACCTTCCAGCTCTTTCTTGAGAAAGCCATGAATGTTCAGTGTGCAGTGATCGAGCACCTCGGTCGACTCGCCCCCCTCTGGTGTGAAGAGGACACTGCGCAGTGTGAGGTGCCACTCGGCGGGCCGTTGCTCTTGGCTCGACTTGAGCTTGTGGTGGTTGAAGAGGCGGCTGCGGTCCACTGTTTTGCGCCTAGTATCGACAGCGAGCGACAGGTTGCCCACCTGCACAGACCCAACGTCGAGGACCACACACGTCGTGGAGTAGGCCAGCAGGTCTACCATGCAGATGTAGTTAATCTGCCTGTGCAGCCGTTTGATCTTCTCCTTCATGTCCGTCAACCGCTTCCACGTCAGACTCCGCCTGTGCTCCTCGCTGCCACCTGTGTCCTCATCCTTGACCGCCACCTCGGGCGTGTTGGTCCCGCTCGTGTTCTTCTGCGCAGAGCCATTCGACCAATTCGTCCATCCAGTCTTCCGCTTTGGCTTCTCGCCCAGCGCCTTCAGGTCGACCGTGACCTTGAGCTCGGTCAACACGATGCTGACCCACGTCGGCTGGGCGAATGTGGGGCGGTGGAGGGAGAAGCCAAGGCCACGGATCTCGATGCGCAGGCCATCCTTGGGCGTGAATGCAATGCGGCGCAGGCCCGAGTAGCCCAGTCGTTGTATGGAGACGCCGGTGACGACGCGGATGAAGGCGAAGAGCACGAAGCTCAGCAGGTACAGCAGGAGCAGGAGCCCCGCCAGGAACTGGAGCGTGGGCAGGGCCATTGTGAGCGCTCAACCTGCATCCATTGACTGCCGGTGGCTGTTCGGGGCTATCGCATGTAGTTCGCGCGGGTGCACGTGAGGTGCCTGGAGAATTCGAGGGGCGGCCTGCTGGGCATAGTCGAGGGGGTAGGGGCAGAACTAGGACCGGGCACGCATCGAGGGCTATAGGAGATTCGCAGCGTGGATTATCGGGGATGACGGAGATAGCGGCGCGCGCGGAGGAATCGAGAATCGAAAGCGCGGGTCGCTCGGATGTGCTGGTCGTGTGCGTGTGGCGACTGTAGCGGTGCGTCTGGTGTCTTGTCGACGAGCAATACGGATGGGAGGCGGGCGTGCCTATGCTCTCCGCAGTTCGCGGGGTGCTATGGATGGGTTCACTCAAACGGCAACACGCAACGCATTGGGCATGTCAGCACCAAAATTTCAAGCTTCTTCGGCACCCTCATCCGGCGCACGGCCCCTGTCTCTCACACGTCACGCATTCGTTCTCGTTCAGCACCAGCTTTCAGCATTCGACGTTTGGCGTTCGAGACCATTCATCTCGTCGCTTGTCATGACGTCATTGCTCTACTTTGCTGAAAAGCTGTATAGCCTACTACCGTCTACCTGTCGAAGCCGTCAGGGCAAGGCTGGGCACAGGCTTCCTCACCAGAGATGGACGAGGCACGCGACACACGCTCGGTGTTCTTCCTGAGCTCACAACGGTGTATTCCGAGTCTCAGCAATGGAGATCAAGCCTCCCTCTCTCCTGCTGGTAGCTCGGTCTCTGATCCGCCATCCACTGCCTCAGCCTTGCCTGGGCGCGACTTCTTGACCTTCTTCGGCGGCAAAGACCCGAAACAGAGCGCCCACTTGATAATGTCCCTCTTCCTCCGCTCCTTGTCCGATTCATCACCTCCGTCGTCCTTGCTGGCGTCTGGACTTTCCTTCTCATCAACGTTTACCTCCGTCGTCCTCTTACCATCTTCGCCCTTCGTAAGCACTGCACGGTTTTGATGTCCTTGCGAGGCCGAAATGCGTTTCAGCTTCAACTTAGCTTGTTGTTCTTCGACATGGCGTGGTGCCTTGTCGCTCTTCAGCATAACTTGGTATCTTGGATTCTCATCCAGGTGCTCGATGAAACCGCCCTGCTGTGCCGTTGGCTTCCTCGCAGGGGGAGAAATAGTGGGCCTTTTCACCGGCGGAGCACTCCGGAAAGCGCTCACAAAGGGAGGAATGCGGGCTTTTGCGCTGTTGGCTTCCTGGCTGGACGGCTTTGGCTGGTGCCTTCTGAGGAAGCGATCCCTCCAGCGACGTTTGTTGAGATCCTTCGAAGGAGGTGGAGGGTGGGTTGTGCGATCGGCCCAAGAGGCCTTCCACGTGGTCCAGGGATTTACTTCAGCATGTGTCCACGCCGTGGCATCCATTGACAGTGCACGCGGAGAATCGTGATACGCGGTAGCTAGCCATGCGGGCGATTGGGTCATTGGGACATTCGCGAGGCTTCTCAGGTCGCCATATCTGAGGTTCTTCTCCATTACGAAGTTGGAAGACGCCGTGGCAGCGAGAAAGCGGAGGTAGTCACGGTGGATTCGCGTGTTGTTGACGTGGGCATCCCGCGCTTGGAGACGACATTGCCTCTCGCGGTACATCTGTCTTGTGCTGACGCTCTTGAGTGTTTCCTCGGGTTGAGGTGGTGGAGCTGCTGGCGTGAACTGGACGAGCGGCGCCATGTGAGGTCCTGGCTCGACTGGAGACAACCATATCTGAGGGCCCTGTGCATCCTTGGGTGGCTGCAGGGTCTGCAACGTCTGCCTATTCTGTAGCACCTAGCTCTGGGCAAGACTGGTAGAGTGGGCGACGATAGCATTGTACGTGCGATGCTGGTTGAATCCGACATGCTCATCCAGTACGTGCTGGAACTGGTCTGGAGAATCCATATTAGATGGGATGGTATAACTAACGATGGAAGTAGTAGTGAGTGGATAATGATGGGATGGCTGCTCGCGGAGCGACTGTGTATGTTTGTTGTTATGAGGACGGAGGAGTTCAAAGGCTGTTTTGGAGTCAGAGCCAACTGCCACTTCTTCTTTCGCTGACAGCAGGCAGCAGCGACGACTCGTCAACCTGAGCCCTCACCACTCCACGTGCAACAGAGTCGTGACCCTAGCGGTAGACTCATCCATGGATGATCACGAGACTTTCTGATGTGCTTCCAAGGTGAAGGCAACATACGTGCCAGGTGGCTATAAGAGGCATGACGATGCTCTTCCACTCACCTTTGGAAGCACAAAAAGCGCACCTTCTTCTATCCCTTTCCTGTCACCTGCAACTACGACTGCCACTCTCAAAACCACTTGCGCCTTCCTCCAGTCGACCACGATATCTGCTACACCGTACATCGTGTCATTCGACCCTCAAGCAACCACTCGCTTACCAAACTATCGCTACCACATCGCCACTACCATGGCACCGGTAGAATTCCATCGCTACACCGATGCCCGCGGCGACACCATCATCTACAAGTTCGACCCGGACATTGCGCGCAAGTCCAACCCAGCGTGGCCCAACGACTCCGCAGTCAGCGTCTACCATCACTACATCATCAACAAATACTGCACCGTCAACTATCACTCTGACTTCCTTCCCCTAGACCTCGCCATGGACCGCTGGCGCAACGACAAGCAGTCCTCGCAACCCATCATCGGCATGGTCATGCACAAGGAGGACGCCCACGCAGAGGATGGCTGTGGCGCGCAGCTGAAGACGCAGTACATCTGGAAGGGCTGGGCTCATGGTGAAGGCTATAGGCGAGGCTGGGCTAAGCTGTGTGTCTCAGGACCTCCGGTGAATGGCTTCTCTGTAAAGTCGCCGCTGATCTGGAAATGTTAGGGAAATGCGCGGCCTCGGTGGGTCGAAGCGAGTCATTGTCATGCAGCGGGATAAGAGCAAAGGACCCACTGAGCCTGTCTGGAGCCCACTCCTCGAGTGAAAGTTGTGGCGCCGATCGGAGAGAGGAAGCGGAAGGATTCGAAGGATTTACAGGAATTGAAAGACTTGTATGCAATGGAAGCTGAAGAGTCACTGGAGGCTATGGAGGACCGCGGAGGCAGCCAGAACAGCAATTGGTCCAATATATTGGCCGATCTTCCGGATAAGCAACAGCCGCAGGTCAAGATGAAAGGCGGCATGAGGGAGTTGCACAATGAGCCCGAACAACCTATTGAGGGGCACGAAAAAGACGAAGATGAAACAGCTTCCACGCCCAATCAAGAGCCCGATAAGCGCAAAAACAGAAAGGAAAGAAGGAGGAAGTGGAGTATACTATTGATGACCCTGCGCCGAGCATTGCTTTGGAAGATATACCAAGCGATGCGGCGTGAAATGGACCAGATTATTAGAATGGGATCCCAGAAGTTGGATCGGATCGCCAGATTTTGTTCTCAGCATCTGGACAAGATGGCCAAACTTGGTACTCAGGAGAGGCAGACCATCGATAAAGTTCTTCAACAACACCCAGACATCTCTCCGGAGGATATGTTAAGCGAGATACAGCGTAGAATGAAGGCAGCTCATCAGCAGGACCCCATTACCGATATGCACGAAGGAAAGCAGGAGCGTGCGGCGAGCAAGCTCTCCAAACAGGACAGGATAAGAGCGACAAGAAAAGGCAAAAGCTGGAGGTAGTCAACAGACTGGCACACGAAGACTGGCCTGGCGTGCTGTGAGTAGAGACGCATCCTCTTTTAAGATAAGTCGGCTGACACGGGGAGAGGTACATACCCAGATAGATTCCTTACTTGCACAATTTGAATCTCCATACTGTTGCCACTAGCTGATATCCGAACCCTTAGTGAAAGGTTGTTTTGATGAACGAGGCCTGGCAGTTATGTTCTGCTTCTCGCCATCAATACATAGTGCATACACGGCACCAGTGCTAGTCTGTATTTTTGCATGTTCTTCTCTCGCAACCGCACCCCCACGAATCGGAAAACTCAACCTGACATGTCTCAATCCAGCCCCCTCCCCACATCATTAGATATCGGCCACGCCATTGACCGGCTCTATGATGCGCCCCAAGACTCATCTCCCTCCCTCCCTCCAGCATACACATTCATTGCCCACACAGGGAGCGGCACGTACGGCGATGTATACTTCTCCCTCCCTACCTCTGCCACAACTTCAGCATGCACTGACACGACGGCACAAGCTGACCTTGCAATAGGGTGCAACGATCTGACGAAACAGACTGTAGCCGCCAAGATGTGTCATGGATCGAGTAGACCCACGCTTGTTAATGAGGTGAAAGCTTTGCGAGTTGTTGCTGCTACCAATGAAATGGCGGAAGGAAACGCGTGTCGCGCCGCGATGGTGAAGTGCGAGGCTTTCCCTCGAACTTCTTTATTACGGAGTTTGTTTGAGCAGCGACGCACATCTCTTAACTACCTCCACCCTCCCTTTGATGTGCAGTCTGGAAGATCTCAAGTCTCATTTCGAGACTCTGTCCGAGGTCTTCACGTGGCTCATCAACATCAAGGTAGGCGAAGCACTAAAGTGGCTGCACCAAGTGTGTAAACCCGGCATCGCACACGGTGACATACACTTAGGCACCATTCTCATACGCTACCCATCCCTTGACCTAGACGAAGAACTTCAGCTGCCACAAGTGAAATTGATCGACCTCGGCACTTCAAAGACCCAAAACGCCGAGCCAGGCTACGAATACACCATCCTCTACAACCAAACTATACGCAAAGATCAAACCACATTTCTATTCGTCCTCTCTACACTGTCAGATGGCACCACAAGTAGAAATCAGTGAATTCCGCACCTTTGTAAAGCAGGCGCTGGAGAAGAGTTCCTGGGACCATGAGGAGAGTTTGGACGAGCTGGGGAGGAGGTTTGGAGATGTTGCTGGACGGGAGCTGGGGGCTGTTAGGGAGGAGGAGTGTATGGAGATTTGGGGGGTTGTGATGGTTGTTACAGAGAAGCAACGGGAGAAAGTAAGGGCGAGGATTGGGGGAGTTGTTGGATGGAGGGAGTTGAGTATGTTGTCTCGTAGGGTGTCAGACAGGCCAAGCGTTCTCCGATTGGCTCCAAATTTCCTCCAATTTCAGCATCGTTCAACAACAATGCCTCATCTGGCGATTCACAGTTGCCATGTAGATTTGAAAAACCGTATTGTTTGCCATAGCCTATCGCAATGATGATGGACCTGGTTTTGGCAAAGGTGACGAGACGCTCGTTAATGAAAGCGTAAGAAAGACCTGGGAGTTAGACACCGCAGATTCCGAGTGTCGCAATCCACTTCGCAGTTCTGCGAGAATGTAGATTCATTCCATCCCGACCATCACTTGTATGCCTCCAGAGTACCTCATCCAGGCTTCACCGGCCTTCTTGACTTCTTCCTCATCCTTGCGAAGCGTTGCATGCCTCTTCAGCACCTTCTCAAGGTTATTGAACGCCCCGACCTTGTTGAACCAAGTCTCTGCATTTGTTGCCAACATTGCATCGCTGGCCTTACAGTTCACTGCATAGACACTCGCGGCATATCTTCTCTCCGAATCGAATGTCATATTACGAATCAAGGGTACGTCGAACTCTATGTGCTGCAGAAAGGCCTTTCGGGCAAGTCTTGGAGACCATCACGTTAACCTTGGTCCTGTGAAGATGCTGGGTGGCTTACGCTTGACGCGCCAATCGTGGTATCTGATGTAGTACCGTGAGTTGGTCATCTTGTGGTACGAGCAATTCGTGAGAATTTGTCAGTACCCAGGGAACGTCCCCTTAGCCCTATGGGTGGTTCGGATCTGTCCGCTAGTCCAACTGGGTCTAGCTCGTTCACAGCAATATTTCTCCTACTCACTTCGTAGTCTGGACAGACAGAATGACACACAATACTTCTCAACCGTTCCCATTGACAGAATTACACAGAGCAGTCCGTCTGCGAAGACACCGTAAGTGTCGAATTTTGCCTTGGTCTTGAGGTAAAGTACTCATCGAGTGCGCAAAACAAACGTGGATGAGCCTCTACGTAGAGGCGATTGAATTTTTCGAAGTCCCTAAGGAAGTAGGTAAGCAGAATGATCATCATAAGTCCCCACCTGATTGGAGGGAGCAGCGACGCTCTGGAAATGGGAACATGGGTTATGGAGCGGATGAGGATTGAAAGGGTAAGCGAGAGACGGGCGTAGAAGCTTCCAACACCGACCATTGGCGAGAGGAAGGAAGTGGCGTATATTCGCTTTACCTTCATTTGAAGGCATGTGAATGCTTTTGATTTCAATATGCTCGCAGATATAAGCGCGACTGGTTAACGCTCTGCTTCTTTCGTTCGCAACCTGTAAACAGCCATAGTACTCCACTATCCGTGCTCAAGACAACGTCGTGGCATATCTCAGCTTGTTATCTTTTCTGATGTCACCTGAGCGCGTATAGTGTCCTCCATTTTGACCATACCCTGAAGGCCTTTCACTCATTCAAGCCATGAGCCAGTCCTCCATATCGTTCAGCGCAGCAGCCTTGCTAGAGTGGAACTCCTGGGTAGATACCACAGTGCTCTTGCCACCAGACTTGTTTTTTGCCATGAATTCACCCGTCCATTGCTCAGCAGAAAAGTTATGATCGTTAGGCGCCGGCTTGTGCTTGCGAACGAGGATGTTGGTGTAGAAGCGGCTGCGTTCTTTCGCCACCACTGTGATAAGATCTTAGTAATGCTCAACTTGACGCTAGAATCGGTGATCCTCGAGGTCTCGATGCTACGACCTACCTTTGATGCGCTCGGTCTGGTCTTGATGACGGAGGCAGAGTTGAGGTAGTAGAAGCGCGTCATTATAATGAGAGCGCACAGGACGGTCAAGGCATCGATGACATCTGTCGTCACTCTGTCAATCTGGAGCCACGAACCTCCAGACTAAGCTTACCCATGCCACTAAAGGGGTCGCGGTGACCTCTCAGAGTACGGATGAATGGGTTGATGATACCCATGAAAAGGCCATGGAGTCGAAGGATGTCTATGGGACGCATCATCTTTGCGAACGGAAAGACGATTGTGTGGAGGTATTCAGTAAGGACGAAGGTGTTGGAAAGGCAGTTGTTTGCGAGGAGGATCAAAGCGAGCACTGGCTGGAGGATAGATGTACAAGTGGCTTCCACCTCACCGTAATTGTGCACAGACCTTCCTGTCGAGCGTTACGTTCAAGCTCTCACACTCTATCGATCCAGATCTTGATCGAGGACCGCTTTGCCTGCATCCCTCCCTGTGTCCTGAGTCCTACATTTGGTGGAAGTAACCTGAGAGCTCCTGGGCGGCGTCTGCTTTGTTAAAGTGACATCTCTTCGTCGAGGCCAGGAGGTGTTCACAATCCTTCTTGTCCATAGCCTTCACCTCGCCAACCCACCTGTTATCATACGCGAGTCGGGTCCACCATGTTGGTTCCAATCTGCGCACATTGCCCTCCACGTTGACGTATGTGGGCTTTAGAGGCTTCTTGGAATAGTCACATTGGCTGTTGGATGCGATGATGATGTCTAAAATCATTGTCAGCAACGACTGGAACGGAGGCTATGGCTGGCATTTACCCTTGACGTGCTGGATGTGTCCCTCAATCACCGAAGCAGAGTTGAAGTAGTAGTAACCGGCAATCATCTGCAAGGTCCACAGAATCGCGATGATGTCCACAACACCTAAGATAATCAGGCCTGAACATCAACGATTCAAAGTGATGTTACCCATGTTAGTGACAGAGAGTCCTTGTGCGTGAAGCAGTGCATGGCTGATGCCAAGGTATAGACTAAGGATGTGTACGAGATTCAGAGGGTGCAACATCGTTGCGTTTCGAAGAGGTGCAGACTGAATGAGAGCGAGGTGAGAGGAGGAACGGAAGGTGATGGGCTTGCAAAGACAGAAGGTGCGAGCACAGGCCACAAACAAATGCTGGCAGCAACAAATCTCTGACTTTCCGGGACCCGCAAGTTTGGGCAACGTGTTTGAGGAAATCTGTAAGCACGGGACATATGATGTTAGTCTACCTTGAAGCTGTTCGGTGCACTCATGGATCGTAGTCACCTCTTCGCAACCTATACCACAACAGCCGTCGACATCCTCCACTGGACAAGCTGTGCAAACACTCGTCCCACTTCAAATTGTGGAAAGCTGACTTCTCGTCTGCACCCGTGCCTTAACCTACCGCAAGTACACACCTGCTGTTGATTTGGCTTGCTATCATTCCATGCACAATCGCAGTGCACTTGGTTTGCGTTGTTGAAGGCTCATACCGGCGACGCTCGTACTTGACACTAATCTTGAATGTGTCGTAGTCGCGATACAGGTGCCTTGCCGCATCTGCTGCGTGATTAGTCGCTTAGGCTTCTAGAAATGCGCTGAGCGTACCATGCAGTTGTTGGAACTCGATCTCACAGCTTCTGCCTCGGTGACAGCGCCTTCTAGCCTCGTTCCAGGCCGAGTACGGACTTCCGGTTCCAAATCAGAAGCCTACCACTACGCCGCCAGAGACGGCTGTGAGGACGAGAGCGGGCCTGTTGAACTTGAGAAGCGCTATGGCTATGGCGAGTATACCGGGAACAGCTAACGCGATGACAGGGTCGAACAACGGTATGCTAGTACGTGGAATACCTCCAGAGTTGGCCATGCCGATCTCGGTAGTGAAGCTAGGACAAGGATGTTTGCTGAAGTGGAACAGGGCGTGTAAAGACAAAGAGCAGAAGCATAAGGTTAAGGCACGAGTCGCACGTTTGCGCCCAGCCTGGCCTCATGGAAGCGTGGAAAAAAAGCGCGAAGGAAGGCAGAATGTTGACAAGTGGAGTACACAGAGCAAAGCTTACCACAACATTGCATCTGTTGTGCTCGATGTTGCGGAGGTGATAGTTGTGATATGCGTCTTAAGACATTCTTGTTATGAAATGATAGAACAAGTACAAGGATATGATTTTCCACGCACGATCTGCGCCTTGAACGGAAGGGCTGAAGACGGCAGTATACTTCTTGAGAGTGAACTCAGTACCAGTCAAAGATGTCAATAAACGGCAACATGCAGTACGTCCTACTTTAAGCCAATTTTGTGGGTGTGTGAGAAGCTCCTGGATCCTTCATCGAGGCTGAGTCAGAGACGGCGCAGATAGCTTGACGATGTGTCGTTGAAGTTGAGGTTGAGAAGCACCTTAGGACCTGCCCAATTCGGCACTAGCCACTCTTCGGCATCTCATGTTCGTCATCACCGCCCGCGCCAGTGCGAGTCACGGAACCCCCCACCTTTACGTTAGTTTACAATACAAAATGTAGCACATCACCACGAGGTCTCAACGGCCTCCCTCGTATTCCATCAAACATACTCGAATTTTACAATGTCGACTCAAGCCAACGGACAGAAGCTCGCGCCGTCAATTGACGTGAAGAACCTGAGCTATGCGTTCCCAGACGGTTCGAGCGGGTTGAAAGACGTCTTTCTGAACCTGCCGCCCGGCAGCAGGACACTTCTGATTGGAGGTATACAATGCATACAAAAGCTCAATCTCGTTGTAGTTGCTAATAAGGTGCAGCCAATGGTGCTGGTAAGACGACTCTTCTGCGCCTGCTCTCCGGCAAGCGCATGGCTCCTGCCGATTCCGTTTCGATCGCAGGTGTCGACCCTTTCAAACAAGGCCTCGAGGGTGTCACCTACCTTGGCCTCGAGTGGGTTCTAAATCCCATTGTCCGCACCGACATCGATGTCGTCACCCTCCTCAACTCCGTTGGCGGCCAGTACTACTCCGAGCGCCGCGACGAGCTCGTGCAGGTGCTTGACATCGACCTCACATGGCGCATGCATGCCGTGTCTGATGGTGAGAGGAGGAGAGTACAACTGGCAATGGGTCTGCTTCGACCATGGACGATCCTTCTGCTGGACGAGATCACCGTCGATCTAGACTTGCTCTCGCGATCGAACTTCTTGGCTTTCCTGAAGAAGGAGACCAACGAGCGCCCCTGTACCATCGTATACGCAACACACATCCTGGACAATCTCGCAACCTGGCCAACCCACCTCGTACACATGTCGCTTGGCAAGGTCAAGAAGTGGGGCAGCGTGGACGACATGGGCGTGAAGAACGACCCCGACTCCAGAGTTTTGTCTGGCAACAGCGAACTTGGTGAGCTTGTGCTCAACTGGTTGCAAGAGGACCTTGACGAGAGAGGTCCCAGGAACGGCAGGAATGCTCCACGCTCCGAAGGCAAGACCTACCAGAACCTTGAGGGCAAGGGAGGGTACGGCGCAGAGAAGAAGGTTGAGAAAGAGTAGAGCAAAGACATAGACGGAAGACGTAGAGGCGGAGGCCTGCTTCAACAACGCAGACCGCTGGAATTCAACAGGCGTTCAGAGGCTTCTCAACGATGATACCCCATCTCGTATTTCAACATCAATACATTTTTGAATATTAATAGCAGTAAGATCTACATCGTACTTGGTTGCTTTTTTATCGCTGCTGCAAGGTTTACGCTGGACTGATGTACGGCTGATATCAACGCAGAAACGTCACCACACGCAAGGCTGCGATCAGTTCAGGACAGGAGCTCGTGGTGCTTTTCTTTCTTACTCGCGCAAGTACATCGCCCTCGATTTGTGTTTACCTACGCGAATCTTTTGGAACCAGATCTCAACGTATGTTCATTAACCAGAAGTCGCGCACTCGTTGCGAGCCGGGGGACCAACTCTTCATGTTTCAAAGCCACAATTTTTGGAAACAGGTATAAAAGTAAACTCAATACTTTGTGGTCCGCCGCAAACATTTCTCCAACCTGAGAGCAACGTGCCCTTCTCAACACAACTTCCAATATGTCGACCAAGCCAAGCCAAATACCGTTCCTCTGCCTCCTTATCAGCCTCGCACACGCACTATTCGCCGTATCCTTCTCTCTGATGATTGTGGCTTCTCGATCGGGAGAAGGGTCTAGAAAAGGCAGCACTCAAGAAGCCAGAAGTGGAACATGCTGCATGCGAGGAGGATGCGGCAGCTGAAGACGAGGCTGACTATCAGTGAGCAACCATGAAAAATCCTGTGTAGACGGGCGTGTAAGATTCCTACTCGCGAGTGAAAGCCCCTGGCAAATTTTTGACCATACCGTAGTCTCCAACACGATTGCAATCAAGTTGACTGCAAACATGTCAAGTAATACACTGCCTGCGGCTTTCTTCGAATTCATTCTGGACCTGATCGCTGCTCCTTGTCGTGGCTGCAACCATCTGCATGGTCATCGATCGCCGCTGCAATTCTAATAAGTACATTGTCGAGCAGATCAAAGGTTTGTATGCTTGACTACCTTCAGAGTTCCATATCGCATCGGATTCCTACTGACATATGGTTACAGAGAATGCAACAAAGCTCTATCCTGGCCACACTGCTTTCGTAGTGAAGACAAAACGCAACAACGAAGATATCGATGATAATCTTCGGAGCTGGTCTGTCGCTATCTTTGGCACGAAAGATGGGGTGCAAGAGCAGCTGAAGATCACAAATTGGTGGCCACAGAAAGCAGTACTGGTCCGCCTATAGGAGGAGATCAATAAGGCTGTGCGCAGCAAAGAAGCGGGGCAGATGGAGTATAAGTGGAGCGCTATGGAAGGTGTTGTGTAGCTGAGTACCTCCAAGGCTCACTTCCAGAGTGCTTCAAGCTGGCCATAGGGTCTACTTGACAGTTATTTTGTGAAGCCACGTCTCAAGCAATCAATGTTCTCTGGCGATTTGCTCTTTCTGTCTGGTCCGAGTACGTCACACCCAATTGCTCGCGTGGGCTCAGTTCTCCCAGTACCAAATCCCACTCGCACGAGCACACATAATATCCCATTTCTGCCAGTTCTAACGCTGTTTGCCCACACCTCTCACCAACTTTAGCACTACATATCCTCCAAAACACCTCAATAATGTTCACCGATCCGTCATTTCCAAAATTCCTCGGCTTCATCGGAGACGTTCTTTCCGCATTACTCCAGCTGTTCGCTCTCCTTCTCTTGGTAGTAGTGGTCGGCACACTCGCAGCAGCTGTCGGTAGGGGCATTATTGAGATTTATGTACGCATTTTCTACTCTGAAAGATTCGTCGTCGGCCGAATCACAAGTATGTATCCCTGACTAACTCCACATCATACCTGGCAGCTAATAAAATCACAGAGTTTGCGAAGAAACTCTACCATGAGCACACTGCTATCGCAGTCAAGACCAAGCGCAATATCAATGAGATGGACTACCACCAAGATCTGTAGGGCTGGTCCGCTGCTCTGTTTAGGACTAAAGGGGGTGTGGAAGAGCAGTTGTGAGTGTTGGAGAGGTGGTCGAAGGAAGAAGCACTTGGGCATCTGGAGCAAAGGCTCAAGCAGGCTGTGCAGAGGACAAATGAGGGAAAGGAGGGAAATGAGGAGGAAGCAGGGTATGAGTGGTAGATACAGAGAGCGCTGTGTAGTTGAGTATCTCCAGTGTGTGCTTTCGAAGTGGCTAGAGTTTGAGAGCTAGGAATGTGGTGTATTGAGCTGTGTAATCGACGTTGCACTTGAGTACCTCCTTGGCTCTGCTTGAGGTTCTGTAACAGCTTATTTTTAAGGGGGAAATGGCAATTCAATACACTACAATCCAGTTAAATTCCGCTAGACGCTGTGAACTACCGATGTTGTTTGCATCAGGCGATAGCGAACGAGAATGTAACGAAAATGTATCGACAATGAATCGTGGTTGCCTCTTCAGTCCCACAAGTACAAAACTTCATTCCTGAACAACTTATATTCTCACCTGTTCAATCTCAGGCCAACACAAAATCTCCACTCAAGTAAACAGAATCTCCAATCAACCTGTCGAAGATGCCGAACGACCAATATATAGGAGATTTCCTCATCGGTGTGCTCCTGGTGCCACCGTTGGCTCCAGCGGCATCTTTATTGGTGGTTTTTTAAATGTACAAACCCCCTGTAATTTGGGACCAATAAAAGCCCCAAATGCTGGCCACTGTAAAATACAATGGAAACTAGCAGGCTTAGCAGGTGAATGTTCACTCTCGTGTGACTGTACTAGGTAGTCCTACATGTCACCACCTACCCAGCCAAGCCCAATTGGAGAAGTTGGTGGGATGGATGAGGGACTTATACCTGTACTCAGTGAAGCTTTTCATGGTTGCATATTCGAAGATTCGCGTCCATGGCTTCTCAACCCATGCTATCGAGATCTACCGCAGGCCTTAATGCATTTTTACTCAAGTTTGAATAGGGCCATTTCCCCAAGCATCAAGAAGATTCTGATTGGTTTGCGATGACCTTTCTGCGATAGGATTGGGCCAATTCAAGAAGTTGGCTATAATGAAAGCCCTGCATTCAAGCTTTGCGGTGCGCAAGGAACGAAGTAGCAAAGCTTCTGATTGACGTGTCTGAAGATTGGGATTGTATACGTGATGATGCAGCCGAGTGTGACGGAGATGTAGATGAACGCGACGACCACGTATTACTTTTCGATGGTCTCGCGAGCTTTGACCCGAATATAGGTCTTGCATAGGGGTAGTACAAGAATGATTGCGTTGAAGATCGTTATTACTGCTACCATGGCGATGTTATCGTGCTCGTCTAAAGTGGAATCTAATTCCCAGAGCGTTCTCTTCCAGTAAGGATGGCGGATGGGAAAGAGAACAGGGGTAGAAAGTGCTTGTTGGAAAGAGCAAGAACACTGCACCAAAACACGTGGCACACATGACCTCCTTACTCCATAAACCGTCACATGTTGAGTATGAGACGAGAGTCAACCGTGAATCCGTGACTGCTGGCGCATAGAGTTAATGAAGTTTTTGTGGTTGGTGTTGAATGTTTTCTGGATGATGCCGTTGTGACTGAGTGGTGGCTGTTTCTTGTATCTCGCGAGGATCAGCCTCGTAGGCAGCTGCAGCTCAGCCGCATGCGCTAGCGGAGACAAGCGCAGCTGGTGAGATGCGACTGCGCCCGTGGTTCCAAGCCTCGTAGATCGCTGGATACCGCCAATCATCCAGATGCAGCAGAATGAGTCGCTGCTTTGAAAAGCGGATGACGCAGCGGATATTCAGTGTTGTGTGACTGCCAGCTACTCGTCTCGTTAGCACTCAGCCGGCACACCGAATTTGAGCAACAACTATCTCATTGTGGTATCTTAGCAACTACTACAGCGCTTCCAAAGCCGCTCAAGATGATTCAAATGTGTCCACCAACGCCAGTGTAAAGTCGCGTCTCTATGCAAGTAAAATTCATTTGTACAGTCGGTCGCACGGTCGGAGGCTACTTTTGGTCCAGCATGTGTTTGAACTTTTCGATCTGTATCTATATTAGCTCTGGTCCAAGATGATGAGGGCAAAAAACTCACCTTTGTGCTTAGGTACTTCTCAACCTCCTCGCTCTTGATGCCCTGCTTTCCACCGGTCTTCCACGCAAGTGGCACCATTGCCACCCTTTCCCTGACTACAACTTCCCTACCAGGTCCCTCGACTGCCCGCACCTTATCAGGGTTGTTTGTAAGCAACCTAATGCCCCTTTCTCCTCCCAAGCCCAGATCCATGAGCATAGCCGTGGCCAACCCATAACTTCTCGCATCCGCCGGATGTCTGAGCAGAACGTTTGCTTCGTATGTGTCATTGCCCAGATCCTGCAGGTTGTACGCTTTCAGCTTCTCTCCCAGCCCGATACCGCGCCCTTCTTGCCGCAAGTAGATGATTGCACCGCCGGAGGGAGAAAGTGTTGGGTCAGCCATCAGGCGGGCGCCTTCGTCCAGCTGCTCACCGCAGTCGCAGCGCGCGGACCAGACGGTTTCGCCGGTGTAGCACTCGGAGTGTATGCGGACGAGAGGGAGATCCGAAGTTGGGGTTTGCACGTCGCCGTTCTCCGAGGAGGCGGACGAGGGCGAGATCAGGCCGTTGTCCAGGTCGGTGACTGTGTCGGCGTTTGGCTTTCGTTTCGAGGGCACACCTTCGGAGCGCTTGATTGCTTCTATCCGCGAACTCGTCCGTCCGGGAAACAGTCGCCCTACGTATGCGCCTCTAGTCATGCGATCGAGCTCTGTTTCCCCGGGTCTTTCTGCATCTAATGATCGCGAGCGGATCTGGTTGCCGAATACAATCGCCAGATGTTCCTTGGTGTCTACATTGTTGCGGTATACATGCAGCCACATCTCATGCCCGGTCGTGGTGGGTATGCGCGCTCGTACTTCGCATTCAACTACCGGCAGCTTTTCAAGCAGCTCGGGTCGCGGCGAATCCGTGGACAAGGAGGTATCCACCGGTACGGAGCGGGGTGGCCGGCGGGGCTGTGACGGCGTGTTGAAGCCGGGTGTCGCTGGAGGCGTGAATGCGGGAGAGATGATGGAGGGCGGTGGGTCGGACCCGCGGTGCTGCGATGATCTTGGCCCGAGGTGGCGTGTTGTGTCCTCCCCTACGGCACTCTCTGAGGCGTGAAAGTCGAACTCATTCCGACTCGGACTCTGCGGCTGCGGTGTGTATAGCGGCGGTAGACCTGGTGACGTATGTGACGGTAGTTCGGGCATGCTGGAAAAAGACATATCCAGTCAATTGGACGCGGCGCGAAAGGCGAGAGTGTACAGGCAGTATCAGAAACGTGTAGTAGTGATGTCTGATGTTGTGACGAGAGCCGAGGGGTTTAGCGATTCATGTCATAATTCCGAAGCCGAAGCCGCTTCAGGGTTCATTTGGAAGCGTGCGGAAGACCGCCGACATTTGGCCGCCGGAGGGGATATGTACTTTGGTAATCAACATTGTAAGCAACACCAAGCAGACAGTGGATGGGATTGGAGGCGAGAAAAGACTGTGTTCGTTTTGCTACCATTTTGTTGCGACACGCAGACGCTCCTCTCGAGTATGTGTCACCCACGTCATCCCACTTCTCTGGTTGAGCGTCAATCGACCCTGCGCTCCCTGTCCCAGACCTCGTCGGCGTTCTTCTTGCCCTTGGTCTCTGGTACATACCACGACAGGAAAGCAAAGAAGAATGCAGAAAGTGCTGCAAAGATCAGATAGACCTTTCCACCCAGCTGCGCGCTCAGCAATGGGAAGAACTGCGCAACAATGAAAGTTGCAATCCAGTTCGCTCCCAGTGCGATACTTTGAGTCGCGTCCACAGCTTCCGGGCCTACAAGCTCGCTGGCTAGGATGAAGGGAACTGGCCCGAGTCCAAGTGCGAAGCTCGAGACGAAGAAAAGCACAGCCAGGGCTGACAGCACGGGCACCGACTTCATGATGCCAATAGCAAGAAAAAGGGAGCTGATGCCCATGCCAGCAATGGAGCCAAGCAGACATGGCTTGCGGCCAAACTTATCCGGGAGAGGTGCACCTCCAGCCGTGATGACGATGTTGACCGCAGACACGGCAAGGTTCAGCAGCGCAGAGTTGGACTCCAGTAGCCCTGCCAGCAGCGACACACCGTACATGACGATGCTGTTGATACCGCTGAACTGCTGAGCCAACATGACCATGATAACAGCAATGGCAGCCTTCTTGTAGTCTGGGTGACGGAAGACCTGCATGATGCTCAATGAGCCTTCTTTGCCGGACGACTTTGCCGCTGCCTGCGTTGAGCCCCCCTCGTTGCTGAGCAGGGTCTGCTCCTCCTCTGTTGTGGTGTTAGCACTGATGAAACGCGACGCACATGGACGAGAGTACTTGCCGCTCCCGTTGGATCCGTCCACTCCCCAGTCGCTCATCTCACTGTCAATATCGGCGTCTGCGCCCCTGATCTTGCGCAAGGTCCTTTTGGCCTGAGTGAGATTGCCCTTCTCAGCAAGGTATTTGGGGCTCTCCGCCGACAGCAGCAGACCCAGGCCTTGCGCAAGACCAATCATGCCACCAACAGCCAAGATGACCCTCCAGTATGAGTCGTGGCTGAGAAAGTAACCCAAAAGTTGCGCGACCAGAACACCAACATTGCACATGATCTGCGTGAAGGCGCCAAAGAAGCCCTTGTTGGCAGGCGGTGCAATCTCTGAGATATACAGAGGCACGATGACCACCGCTGCTCCTGCGCCAACTCCAGACACGAGTCTTCCGAAGGCCATAACGGCGATGCTGGGCGACAGCGCTTCGAAGACGGGGCCGATTGTGAAGAACAGAGTCATAATCTGCATAGCTCTGAGCCGACCGTATTTGCCGGCTAGAGGTGCTGCGGACAGTGCGCCTATCAGTCCGCCGAGTGTGTACATGGAGCCTACGACGCCCCATTGGGTCGGCGTCATCTCAATGCATCGTGGCAGGTTCGGCGTAGCAGTCGCGGTGAGGTCGGTGGAGGTGATCGACCTCTTCTTGCAGCGGATAACATCTTCGGGCGCGTTGAGTTCAGACTGGTGTCGTTAGTGGTGCTGTGTTGAGCTGTGGGTGTTGCATACCAGATGAAAGCCGAACAGCAGCGGGCCCAGGGTCGCAACGAAGAGCATGTACACGAAGTACCCTGTCAGGTCACCGAACCATGAACGCGGGTTCATGGTGTCTGCACAGGGGCTGTAATGAGAAGCTCAAGGGTTGCTGAAGATTTCTACGCGTCTGGACGGCTATACTTAGCTATCAGCTTGGATCGCACAGCTACGCCATCGTGACAATACACGAGGGATGAGGTGCATATACCTGTTTGGTAGGTCGCGGAGTGCCCTTTTGACACGCGAAAGATGAGCTACACTACAACCTCAAACAGGAACGGAGCCCGTTGAACCATCAAAGGCGCTACCTTGTTGTATGGGACAGGCGGAGGCAGCGTGTGATGGTGGTTGGTCATGGGACGAGCTTGGGCGACAAGCGTTCACATGTTGCGGCTCTGTGGGGAGACCATCCAGCTGTTTCAACGAACCTAGATGGCTGCACAGCTTCACTCCTTGAATTGCGCCATGCTTCTTACATAGAACTTCACGTTGTATCTTGAAAAGCATCACCACCTCAAGATCGACCCAAGTAGCCGTCAAGCTTCCCGCGTCTGCAGTTCGGCGTCCTGCCCAGCCCCAAGAGACACTCCACGGCTCCACGCCCCTTGTGTTCCGTCCACGGGACAGTGTCCGCCAAACGCCGCATGCGCGTATGCGCCAGCTGCCGACGTCGAGACAACTAAATTAGACGCAGATGATGCCGAAAAGATGAGCCAGCCGCAGTCGAATCCCCCAACTTCGGGTGGCCCACCTTCTGCTGCGCCAACCGCCCGAGCCGCCCTATGCAGTAACGTTGCGAGAGCCTTCAACGGTCGGTAACCCTTCTGCTACCGCGTCTGGGTGTCACTTTCGCTCTTTGTCGTGTCGTTCATTTCACTTTCCATCTCCTTGTTATTTCTACTTGGTCAGTCTCGTCTAGCGCTTGCTCTTGCTGGTCGTGACTGCCGCGTGGTTCGCTTATTGTTGTTCCGCCAGCCTCGCTGCTGTCAACATCACATCATCTCAACTCATCTTACACCTTTAATATTGGCATCAGCTGTCACCAATCTGAATTGCATTCATCAGCATATTGGAAGGAGTGCTGAAACAGCATCTGAGCAGACACCGGAGACTCCACACCAATGTTCGCAGGATACAGCTCGAAGAAGCGAATCAACGAACGGTACAAGATCGTAGGCTTCATCAGTAGCGGCACCTATGGACGCGTCTACAAAGCAGAAGGCAAGAATGGCCGCATCGGAGAATTTGCCATCAAGAAGTAAGAACCAACAGACCTGTAAGTTGGCGTTGCTGACAGCACAGGTTCAAACCGGACAAGGAAGGCGAACTCCAGTACTCCGGCATCTCACAGTCCGCCATAAGGGAAATGGCCCTTTGCACCGAGTTAGCGCATCCAAATGTTGTTCACACGTCTGAGATCATACTGGAAGACAAGTGCATCTTCATCGTCTTCGAGTATGCAGAACACGACCTACTACAGATCATCCACCACCACAACCAGCCTCAACGCCAAGCCATACCTGCACGAACTATCAGATCGATCTTGTATCAGCTTTTGCAGGGTCTTGTCTATCTCCACCGCAACTGGGTCATGCATCGGGATCTGAAGCCTGCCAACATCATGGTGACAAGAGAGGGCAAAGTCAAGATTGGCGATTTGGGTCTAGCTCGTCTCTTCCACAAGCCGCTCCAGTCATTGTTCTCCGGCGATAAGGTCGTCGTCACAATCTGGTACCGGGCACCAGAGTTGCTGCTGGGCAGCCGTCACTACACGCCGGCGGTCGATCTTTGGGCAGTGGGTTGCATCTTCGCCGAGCTGCTGTCGCTGCGACCTATTTTCAAGGGGGAGGAGGCGAAGATGGACAACAAGAAGACCGTACCCTTTCAGCGCAATCAGATGCAAAAGATCGTCGAGATCATGGGCTTACCAAGCAAAGACCGCTGGCCATTATTGAACTCCATGCCCGAGTATCCTCAGCTTGCTTCGCTCATCGCTGGTAACGCAGCACGTTATCCTCGTCCACAGAGTGACGGCTTGGAACGATGGTACCACCAAACCTTGAACAACAATCGTTACCCTGTTGGTACTGGACCGGACACGCCTGGCCAGGAAGGACTATCGTTGCTCAAGCAGCTACTCGAGTATGACCCACTCAAGCGCCTGACAGCTGAGAAAGCGCTCGAGCACCCGTACTTTACCGTACACGGCAGGCCGTCAGAGAGCTGCTTCGAAGACTCCAAAATCAAATACCCTGTTCGGAGAGTCAGTCAAGAGGACAATGACATTCGTACGTCTAGTTTGCCAGGGACAAAACGGAGTGGGCTACCAGATGACTCTCTCATTGGTCGGCCTGCAAAACGCCTTAAGGAAGGCTGAACACAAGCACTGCAACTACAGAGCTGCTTGTTGCAGATCTGATCCGGTTCTACGATATTATACAGACGACCGCGCGTGCTCTCACGAACCACTATCATTCCCTGCACTCCGTGCGGCATGACTCGTCGAAGCCTGGCTCATGGTAACAGAAAAGCTCACGGCCTGGTACGGGAAGTAGATCAGGCAACACGACAGTTGCACAGGGTGCAAACGTCACACAGCGGGGTCTGAGGGGCAGTCTTGTCATCTCCAACGCTCATCACACAAATTGACCTAAGCCCTCAGACGAGGTCGACAACGTGTAACGCGAAGCTGTGTGGCACAAGGGCGACACCTGAAGTTGCTGACAGACGCCAAATACCCACTTGGAGTGTAGGAGTAGATTTTGACCGTCTAAGTATATCTTGTACGTGGATGGCTCGTTCCTTCGCGTCAATCGTGAGCGGCAACAAGCACTCTACTTCGTACAGAGCTTCTCTCTCGGCAGCATTGCGTCAAAACTTAGGGCTTCAGAACATCAATTCTCCTCTATCGCTTGTCAGCTCGTTCTTTCAATGTATCACCATTGTTGTTTTGCTGTGAAGTCACGCTGATATTCTTTTTCAACGTTCGTTAGATCTGTCCTTGCCCTCTGATCTCTTTTTGTAGCTTTGCGGTTCAGCACGCCAATCATATGCTCTCTTGCGCACGGCTTTACATGTTCTAGAGTGCTATCCATACCTTTCACAACGTTGACCGGCATAGGTGACGCCCGTTTGCAGGCGCCTACAATAGGCGCTACGTGACACTCCGCTTGTGTCTCTTAGCAGAAAGTGGTAAAGCAACAAACGAGCTATTCATCATCAGGCACGAAATTGCCGCGACACAAGTCGGGTAATCCAGTGGGCTTATTCGATGCTTCAGTACTCTCGAATTCATGGACATTGCGTCTCGCTTCACTGCAGTCGTCTCTTGATCATATTGCGGACTGTCTGTGGGTTATGTCGCTCTTGCCCTGCTCCACACCGCGTGGTCTGATTTCGTGAGCTAGCGCACAAGGTCATGGCAGGTAAGTGAAGGCAGTAGGTGCGCCTCGACCACACGTTGCTGTCAATATTATCTCGGTGCATGGGCCACTTGTCATATAAACACGCCGCCATCCTGCCTTTACCCCTTCTCCATCTTCGATCATTCACGCTCTTTACAACTGCCGCTCTTTTGACTTTACCTGAGTGCACAACATTCTCGACCAACTGCACCAGCTTACCTACGACCTACATTTTTCTGAGAGACCCCTATCCATACACCTTGGTCGTTCCTTCCAGTGAACGACATCAACAAACATGAAGCCTTTCGCTACACTTGCCACCCTTCTGGCTGCCACTGCAGTCGCCGCGCCCGCTCACGATGTCAAGCCCCGCGAACTCTTCAACGATGATGCTCCTCACCCAGACGATCCCAACTTCATTAGTGCTGTGATGCGGGCTCACTGGTTCTGGCGCCGCCTCCACTGTGCTCAAGATCTGGTCTGGGACCAAGGTCTTGCTGACGCTGCTCGCCGCGACATCTCCGAGTGCACATACATGCCCGAGCACGTAAGTCATGCAGCATTTTAAGGCCTTGTGTAGCCTAATTGACTTTTACAGATGCGCTCTGGCAGCAACCTCTCCTCCCAGAAGCCCGCCCCTAGCAAGTACGAAGATTGGATCGAGTTCGCCCGCACTGCTGCTCACGGCTGGCACGAAGAAGAAACGAAGTACCCGTACGACCACCCCCACTATGACGATGCTTGGGGCCACTTCACGCAGATGGTGTGGCGCAACACTTCGCGCATCGGCTGTGCTGTCGGAAACTGCAACCCGGGCCAGGTTGACTGGCCTGGACGCCTCTACTGCTGCAAGTAATTTCAAATTAAGCTATGGATAGATACTGACTTTGCCAGATTACGACTACGTCGGCAATAATATTGCAGCCGGCCAGTTTGAGGCGCAGGTCTGGGGCCCTGTCTGCGGTGACCCTTCTGTCGGCGAGGCTACCAAGCGTGCAGAGACCGGCTACGACTGGTCTCGCAAGTAAATCTTGCGCGCTGGAGTCTCGTGGTCGCTCGTCTAGACTGCCTATGGGAACTACTGTCCTACGAAGACTACAGTATTACCTCTTCACATCTCGATTCACGACGACTCTCTAGCGGCATGGTTGCCCCGGCTGGTATCGGCGTTGACGGCGTACATATGTTTCATTCTTTCATTGTTCATACTGGGCTATGGCCACTGCATCTCTGACCATCTGGGTTGGTCATTTGGTCGCACTATCTGCATATCCTTCGTTGGCACCGACGAATGACTATGGCACTAGCTTGATGACATCAGATACACGAGAAGTAGTTCAGCCTGATAGAGGCATATCCAGAATTCTATGCATTACTTCCAAACCAAGCCTTGCCATTTTGTGCCACTCTTCTACTTGCTCCTATGTTTCTGACTTGCACTTGGACATGAGGTGCCATAACAAATTGTACAGTCGCCTGTGGTCTAGCAAAAAAATCATCTTGTCGGTGGAGGGGCTGCCAAGGTTGGTGTAATGCAAGCTGTCAGCGGCACAGCTTCGAAGATGACTGCGTCTGTAGGATCGTTTGCTTAAACTCATAGCGCAGCCTGCTGCACGATCTGGACTTTGCCACCTCTTCATATACAACATTTTGGCGTAATGGGCCATGTTTTACATCTCGACCTTCCCCTTGGACCTGCCAATTTGCTTGGGATATCTGCTGCCAGTGGGTTAAATGGGCCTGGCGCTTGGGCGTTTTGGATCATGACTGTCTTCCTCTCGTGGACCCATATCGGTATCTCTACCTACTTGAGCGACTTCTATGTGTCCAGCTTACTTTACACAAATTGGACAGCGGCTGACTTGCTCTATCAGTTACCCTGTCTTGATACACCATTCGCACACGGAGTATCCTTGCGGGGCTCTGTCGCTGCATCTTTCACCATCACTTATTGGGGCTTCTATCACGCGTCATTGCAGCTTCTCGTCTGCTTCGTGTATGGCAGGCGTTCAACACTTCCTCCAGCGCACGGCCAGCCAGGCGGCGACGAACTTTGATCTTGCTCCTTGGCTTATTAATTCCTTCACTTACGGCCTGGGTGTTATCACGACAACTATCGGATCCCCGTCATTCGGACACCCTTTCGACCACCGAGGTGTTCCCTGCGTTTGATCACGATAAGATCAAAGCGAACGTGCACTACCAAGCTTTGCATACCACTTCGACCTTCATGCTGATACAAAGCCTCTTCGTCTGCGTCTGTCTGTGTTATTCTGTCTGGCGAGCTTTCGCTAAAGAAGACGGGAAAGGCGAAGAACGGTTCCGCTACATATTCACAGGCCTCTGCCTGATCTGTTACCCACCTATATGGCTTGTACAAGCCTTCTCCGCTTTAGTGTTACATCTGGGAGGTCCTTACTACGACTGGTAAGATCATCAACCGAAGTTGTTACTTCATGCCTTGCACACCTTAAAGCATCAGAGATTCGGACCAAGCGTTCGCACTATTTGCAGCGCCGGCTACGGTACTGTACGATGTCCGTCCAAAGCCTGTTAGTCTTTACGTCTACTCGAAGGAGAGGTGGGCCGCTCGCAACAGGCAATGTCATCATACCATTAGAGCTGTTCCGGCGGCCACAGGGCCTGAATGAAACGAGCTCAATCCGATTCTCGATCCCACATTGCATACAACAAACGACTTGTTCGCATACTATCCAGAAGGGCACAACAGAGTTAAGAGCAGTCCATCGATGATTACCTTACTCGCAATCGACAACCGACCTGTTCGAGGATTACACAGAAAGACGAGGGCGGTAGTGTGTGGAAGCCATCGCAGATGTAAACTCATCAAATCTCTCGAGCGTTCTCTTTGATCGATGGACACTCTTTACGAAGCCTCCTTGACAACCTGCTTCAGCGTCTTAACATACTCCCCCACCTCCTTCGTCCCAATAAGCGTGAAGTCCCTCTTTCGCCCCTCAAAAACAATATGCGGCACACTATCCACCCCGTTCCCCGTCTGCTCCCGAACCGCCATCCTCGTCTCCATCGCCTCCTCGCTCTCATCCTCGACCACGCTTTTCCCCCTCCTGCTCGCTCAACCCGGCCGCTTGGCACGCCTTCAGCAACGTCTCGGGGCTGCTCGGATGCGCTTTCTGCGTAAAGTATTGCTCGTACAGACTCTCGAGCGCTTTGATCGCTGCCTCGGGGCCGTGGTGTTTTTGGATGTACTGCAGTATGCGATGCGCGTGGAACGTGTTTGCTTGCGAAGGGTCCGCTGGAGAAGTCGAAAGCTATGCCTTCAGGCGCCCATGTAGGCTGAGTACTTTTGGAACCGGTCTTCAGAGCCGGCGTACTTTTCGTCACGGTACCAGGCGTGCCGGTCGACGCCGTCGCGGGAGAAATCCGGGTATAGTTGGTATGGGGCAATTTGGAGTTTGAAGGTGACTGGTGAGGATGGGTTGGCGGAGCGGTAGGAATCGAGAGCTTTGCGGAGCTGGAGGAAACCGAGATACGTCCTGGATGATGTTAGCGGAATTGGGGAGACGTAAAAACTAGGGGACGAGATTTCGTCTAGGGAGAGAAGGTTGTGACATTTACCAAGGACATACTGTGTCGAGAGTGAATGTTATTGTGGAGTCGTAACTCATTGTAAATGGTTCGAGTGGCGTTTGTCGATGCTGTGATGGTTCAGGATTCCTGGACGTTTGTGAGGCAGCAACAGCAAGGTTACATAAGTGAATGATCCTGTAAAGACAATAGGGTAGAATTAAAATCGCGATACACCGCCAAACTGGTGGAGACCACACAACTCGGATGAGCTCATGCGGGGATGTTCCGTATGATCTACGGCTAGGATGGAGATGGACCGAGGTGTGGCTGAAGCTGGAGAAGGCGGCGTACGACAATATAAAAACTGCGCGAGAATAGGTTAAGAAGTATTAATATTTAGTCTGAAGTGTAAGCAATGCAGTGTCTAGTAGAATGAACATGCAGACCTCGAAGGGCCCGTCTAGTCAATAGCAACCAACAGTAACAACAGGTATCTTCATCTGGACATCATCGAGTCCCGCCGGTTGAACACCTAGTTCAACTTCACATAGTTGCCTGAGATAGTCAGCGTTTGTGGGCATTCTTGAGTCTTAGTGTACATACCTGGGAACTGGCCCTGCTTGCCGCGGACCTTGCCAGTCCACCACTCGTTCTCGTTCTGCGTCCGTGTAATGATCTCAATGGTGTCGCCGGTCAAGAAGCTTAGATCGCCTTCTGATTGAGCCTCGAAGTCAAAAAGAGCGGTACATGTCTCTGCCGCAGGCATGCCACTGAGGCGAGATGGCTTGGGCTTTGGTGGCGGAGGTGCCGCGCCCTTTGCCTTCGCTGCAGAGCCCCATGAGCCTTGTGATAATGTAGGCGATTTGACGTCTGCGACCACGCCAGAGGGGCCAGGGCTGTATGGAGGTGGTGGTGCTTCTTCGGAGATCGAAGCGCGGCCTGCCTTCGCCTCGAGGGCTTTTGTTGCGTACTTGGACTGCCCGGGTCGCCCTCCTGGGCCTGTACGTCCACCCGTGGTCTTGAATTTGACCACAGATAGCTTCTCAGCCTCTGCCTGGGTGTCTCCACGCTTCTTCTCGTAGGCCGCCTCAATATCCAGTTCCAGGTCGAAATAACCAATGTCAAGCCGTTGCATGCGCTCGTGCAGGGTGTAGAAGACGTTCAGCTGCATGTAATAGAACGACTGGAAGAGGGGCTGGATGAATTCCCGTTCCAACGCGAACAGCTTCGGCAGCTCGTCCTTGAGGAGATCGTTGAAGTAGTTGTAATCCTGCGTGGCCTGCTCAACATCGTTCTCGGCGCGGTACATGGCCTTCTCGTCCTTCAGGGTCTTGTCCTTCTTGTCTTGCAGCTTCTTGAGGGTTGTTCGGTGACGGTCGTAATCGAGCTGCTTGTGGTCGCGCTTGGCGCCTATCTTCCGTACAGCTTTGATGATGTCGAGCAGCTGGTTCGCGGGCGAAATGACTCGCGACTCTATCATCTCCAGCTCGGGCTTGAGCGTCTCTTGCAGTTCTCTTACAACCTCCTCGTATTGTTCGCAGGCCTCAATACCGGCAGTGTTTCCTTCATCGTGGAACGAGGTGGGGTCCGACATTCGTCCGGAGATGGGCTTGTAGATTTCGGCGATGGCTTTCGAGAACTCGATCTGATGTGTGAGCATGCCTGTGAGGTTTGTATTAGACGTGATCCCACGAATGAGGCTTCAGAGATGCGCACCATTGATAGCCTCGAAGTACCTGCCATATATGTCAGTCCGGGTTACAACAAGCACTACTCGACAGACGCGCATACTTCTTGGACTCCTCGTGGAGCTTCTTCGTCTCCTTCTCGAGCTCGGTAAAGCGGCGATCGGCATCGATATAGATGGCGTCCTTTGTGATCTCGCCCTACACATGCTCTTGTTAGCGCATGCCTGCGCGTTCGCGGAAGTCGGCGCATTGCCCAAGCTGCTCTTGTATAGCGCTCACGGGGTGGACGTACGATATTGAATTTCTGCTTAAACGTTTGTGGCGCCTATTGAGTCTTATCAGCCATATGTTGCCGCCCAACCGGGCGCGTGAAGATGTTTGACCGTACCCTGGTCACTCCTTTCGTTAAGCCTTTCCAGCTCATTGTGGGGTAATGCGGGTGGGTTTGCTAGGTTCCGATGCAGAGTAACGCTGTCTTAACACAGCGGGGACGTGTAGTCGCAAGGAAGAGCAGCGTGGAGAGAAGAGTGGATGGTTATGGCGCAGTGCTCCTAGTGGGTGGATAGTGGGTTGCTTTTGGCGTCTTGGACATGACGTTGCTGTGGCTTAGCGCTGCTCCGATGTGGCAGACTACACGCGATACAGCACTGCGGGTTCTTCTTTGTGCGCTCTGAGCAGCAGTCACCTGACCCGGAACAGCATTGCAGTATTCACCATGGCGTTTGGACGCTCTCAGTGCACTGTTCTGCGCGAGCACTGCTTCCTCGGCCTGGTCCGATCGATTCGTGAATCAGGGTCTGCCTCTCGCAGTCGGTGGGGCGGTCCATTAGTAAGCCGAACTTTTAGCTCTCCGGCTGCGCTTTCGAAGCTTCGACTGAGTCGTGAGCGATGTTCGACATTATCACCGCACATACCCATCACCACAATGTCGAACATCGCCCCCACGCTTGCGAGGCAGGCCCTCCGCATCGCCTCGAGGAGATGCCCAGCATCGACCTTCGCCCGCACATCCCTCCGCACCGCTGCGAGCCGCCGCAACTATGTCTCCGAGACCAAGTCCAACAACGCCACAGTCAATATCGACACCACAGTCCAGGCAGAGAAGAAGGCATTCCTGCACCAGACCGGCGAGAAGGCAGCAGACGCGACAATGCCAACAACAGGCATGTCGGCCGACGCCATGATGAGCCCAAGTGCTGGTGCGTGCCGCCACTCGCCCCGCCGTCACTGAAGCATACTGATAGCACCAGGTATCTTGAAGCAAGCTACAGTCATGGACCAGGGATCACGCCCCATCTACCTGGATATGCAAGCGACCACGCCCATGGACCCGCGCGTTGTTGACGCCCAGCTTCCGTTCATGACCGGCCTCTACGGCAACCCGCACTCCCGCACACACGCCTACGGATGGGAGACCGACAGGGCAGTGGAAGACGCTCGCGCGCACATTGCCAACCTCATCGGCGCAGACCCCAAGGAGATCATCTTCACCAGCGGCGCCACCGAGAGTAACAACATGAGCATCAAGGGTGTGGCGCGCTTCTTCAAGCGCTCTGGCAAGAAGAACCACATCATCACCGCACAGACCGAGCACAAGTGTGTGCTAGACAGCTGCAGGCATTTGCAGGATGAGGGCTTCTCGGTCACCTATCTCCCAGTGCAGAGCAACGGTCTCATCGACTTGGCACAGCTGGAGGCTGCGATGCGCCCTGAGACAATGCTCGTCAGTATCATGACAGTCAACAACGAAATTGGTGTCGTGCAGCCCATGGAGGAGATTGGCAGGCTGTGCAGGTCCAAGAAGATCTTCTTCCACACAGACGCCGCTCAGGCGGTCGGCAAGATTCCCATTGATGTCAACAAGATGAACGTTGACTTGTTGTCGATTTCTGGTCACAAAATCTACGGGCCGAAGGGTGTCGGTGCTTGCTACGTACGAAGAAGGCCCAGGGTCAGACTCGATCCCATCATCAGTGGAGGTGGCCAAGAGCGCGGTCTGCGAAGTGGTACACTGGCACCGCCTCTTTCAATTGGCTTCGGTGAAGCCGCCCGTATCTGCAAGGAGGAGATGGAGGTATGCACGCATTTTCTACACCCTCTCTGCACCTTCACTAACGGGTAACAGTACGACACCAAGCGCATCACAGCCCTGTCAAACCGCCTTCTCGAAGGCCTTCTCTCCATGGAACACACCACACTCAACGGCGACCGCGAACGCCACTACCCCGGCTGCGTAAACGTCTCTTTCGCCTACGTTGAGGGAGAGTCTCTGCTCATGGCCTTGAAGGATATTGCCCTGTCCTCCGGCAGTGCGTGTACATCGGCCTCTCTGGAGCCCAGTTACGTCCTCCGCGCGCTCGGCAGCAGCGATGAGAGTGCCCACAGCAGTATTCGATTCGGTATCGGACGATTCACGACAGACGCTGAGATTGATTACGTCCTGAAGGCTGTGAAGGAGCGTGTCACGTTCCTGCGCGAGCTCAGCCCGCTGTGGGAGTTGGTGCAGGAGGGTGTCGATCTCAACACGATCGAGTGGAGTCAACACTGAGCGATAGTTTGAGGATACCCGGAGGTTTCTTGTACAATATAGGGGCGCATTGGGTTTATACGATAGGCTTGAAGCACACGTTCTTTGAGGCGTAATGAACGAAGAGTTACTGAACAACCCGGATGAACGAAGAGTTACTGAACAACCTGGCTGAACGAAGAGTTACTGAACAACCTGGATGAACGATGAGTTACTGAACAATCTGGTTTGTACTCACATTGCCATTCAGCATGCCGTGAGCGTCTTCTTGATGATTTTCCACGTTTGTGATTGCTCAACGGTTCACTGGCAGCGGTTTCCAGGTCTCGTTCATATTTGGTACGATCACGCCGCGTCTACCCCTCAGCGTACCGTACACCGACCCCATGATTTTAACGTACATATCAACTTGGCCACGACAAGGTGCAGTGTCCAGCACTCGTAAGGGAAGCGGCGACCCTTGGCGGGATCACAACATCGTGTTCGGCGGAGCTCCAGGCTTCCCCGCCAGACCTCGAATGCAGCATGGCCGGCGTGCCTGAGACGACGCTCAACTGGCTGTACAGCGTTCTTACCAGCGTAGGCATTCACTTATATTCCGCGGAGCCACATACTGACGTTTCCCCCAGAACTACACAGACGTCAATCGCACATACCACGACGCCACAGAAGCTCTCTCCCACTACCCGTCCCTCTCGGTGCGCACCGACGTCTACAGTACGTAACTCGCCGCGCAACACCGCCCTGTGCTTCGCCCTGGAAGCGCACAGCAGCTGACCAGTGCAGCATATGAGAATGGAGCTTCGAACCTTCTTCTCAACCTCAGCGGGACGCTGCCTGTTACGTTCCGCGGCGCAACGTACGGCTTCCCGGTAGCAGTATGGGTACCCTATGCCTACCCGCGCGAACCGCCCATGGTGTACATCAAGCCGGACAAAGACATGCTTGTGCGACCAGGTCAGCATGTAAGCGGCGACGGAAGGGTATATCACCCATACCTCGCACAATGGGCAAAGTATTGGGGCGTGAGTACCCTATGCGCGGTGCACAGCAATAGCAGGCACTGTTGGGCGGCATGATCCTTGGCTGACCTGCTTGCAGAAGTCTACTTTGTTCGACTTCCTTGCGGTCCTTCGCGGCGTCTTTGCGAAAGAACCTCCCGTCCGGTCAAGGCAACCGCAACCGCAGTACAATGCGCCCGCGCAACAGGGTCCTCCGCCTGTTCCTCCACCTGTCCCTCCACCACCTGCTGAATACCGGCGCTCTCTGCACGGTACACCAGGCCCATCAGCCTCGCCGGGCCCCTCTCAAGGACCACCTGCTCCTCCTCCGAAACCTCCGAAGCCGTACGAGCAGAACCGGCCGACGCCTGAACCGCAAAATGATCGGTACTCGCAACCTCCCCCGCTTCCACCGCATACGCCGCAACAACAAGCACAGGCACAGCAGTATCAACAGCCGCAAAGGAACAGTTATGGTGCACCGCCGAACTGGCAACAGCAAGGCACCCCGTGGGCGCAAGGCACTCCTCAGCGACAGGGAAGCTACGATATAAGTCCGGCAACACCAGTCTCGCACAGCTCACGGCCACAGGTACAGGTACAAGGCTCACAATACGGGCCTTATGGACGTGGGAGTCCTGTCAGTCCCATCACACCCCAAGGCCAGCGACAAGCATCGGGCTTTGCAAGGCAAGCGCCTCCACAGCAATCATCGGCGAACGGTGCGCCAGCGCAGCAGTATCCCAACCACCACGGTGCACCTCAACCTTACGGGCAACCACCGCCTCAACAGCAGCAGTATCGGCCACCGCTTCAGCAGTGCCCGCCGCAGCACCCACAGCATCGTCAGCAGTATCAACAGCCGCCACCCCAACAACCTCTGCCACTACCCAAGGCAGCACCTCCAGTCAATCTTCTGGATGACTCGCTCGAGGTAACTTTACCGTCGCAACAGGCCAATCAAGCATCATTGCCAGTACCTCCTGTACCCCCAAACCCGCAGAAGGATGCCCTCCTCACGGCCCTCAGCCAGGCTCTCGTTTCGCAGACTCGCCAAGTAGTAGCCTCGAATCAGGCAGCGGTAGCGCCTCTCCGAGCACAGCAGCATGCACTGCAGGCTGCATATTCACGGCTGCAAGCGGAGCTGGGCGAGTTGCAGCAGCTGGATGCTGCACTGGCTTCCAATGAGCAGATCCTGAAAGGTGCAATGGTCGAAGCAGACCGCGCCATGGACGATGCACGGAGGAGACAGGCCCCAGACGTCGATGACGTGCTCGTAGCGCCTACAGTGGTGGGGCAACAGTTATACACACTGGCGGCCGAGGAACAAGGAATTGCTGATGCTTTGTTTGTCTTGGGCAGAGCGCTCGACAAGGGCAGGATTACCGCAGATTTGTTCGTCAAGGTACGTAGTTTTGGTGCAGAGATGGTCACCATATGCTAAGGACACCACAGCAAACACGGAGTCTGGCTCGAGAGCAGTTTCTGAAGAAGGTGTTGATCAAGAAGATTGCCAAGGGCATGGCGCTGGATGAATACCAGATGCGGTGAGATCCGTAACAAGACTCACCCACCTGCTCCTCATCCAAGCAACCGCACATGTATGACAGAGCACTGACTGTGCTTGCAGCGAACTTGCCACAATGGTACCAGGCATCCGTATCTCTGGACCTGATATGAAGTCTGCTTCGTCCAGCACCAGAGCGATTCATGAGCTGTCCGATCAGTCATCGATCGAAACGGGCTCAATCATCTCTACACGAGGAATGCAAATTCGTTCGGATGCAACCAGACTTGCGGACAATTGAAGCTTACAGGTGCCTTGGCTGGTGATGAGGCTTGGATAACACGAGATGTGGAGGCGATGGTCAATTAGGTACGGGTGCACGAACCCAGCACGTCAATCTAATTTAAAGCTATCTATCGCCAAATGCACGGCTAGCGTCAGGCAACCATCACGCCCGTTTCGCGGCAAAGCAAACAAAGGAGAGTCAGTTATCGTGCAGATTTCTCCCTCTTCATCATCTCCGTCCCTCTTCTCTGAACCTCGTTTTCCATCTTTCGCGCGACTTTCGCGCAGCCATTCGTTTTAATATACACCTAATACATGTCTACACCGCAACCTCAGCCCGCGCCCCAGGCGCCACAAATTACAACAACCTCTCCACTAGGACACACGACGGCCATTCCGAGCTCGCCTCCCGCGCAAACCACCAACATGCCGGATCATCCTGCCGCAGCCACAACGTCTCCTACACCCAGTGCACCTATGATGCCACCCCCATCGACCGCACCAGCCCCCGTAGACCCTGCTCAGAATACGTCCGCGGACGACGAACCTCTCACCTACAATGAACAGCTCAATGCCGCCGACCGCTACTGGAAATTCAAGATGGCTTTGAACATCGCACTAATCCTTGCTGGCATCATCGGCATCGGTTGCATAGCCTGGGCTCTCGACACGGCCAACAGATTGCTTTCCGACTACAACTACGGCTTCGATAGCACCTGGTCTCTGCCCTGGGGTCTAATCACATTCTCCATCTCCATCATCTGGTGCATGCTCTGCATCGCCCTATTCGTCTTCCGCAAGCGCCCCGTCCACCCCGGCGTGCGCGTCACCATGGACTTACTCCTCTGGCTCGGCTTCCTCGTTACCGCGCTCTTCACCCTGGTTGCACTCTTCGACGTCCTCTACTGGGGCGAGGACGGCTCGTTGGATTATTCGAGTAACTGGAGTAGCAGGTATGGCGGTTATGTCCTGCAGAAAAACAACACCTGGGTGTGGGAGCAGAGCAGTAGTTACTCGGGCGTCACGGGGTTCGATCGCTCGTGCAACGGCTCGTCTAGCAGCAACAATTACTACTACACCAACCTTCCCTTCCACAACTGCGCGGAAATGGATGCGTATGTCAACCAGCTCTGGCAGGAGAAGCCGAATCGCGCGCGTGTCGAGCTCACGGGTGTCGTGTGCCAGTTTCTCGGTCTGGTGTTGCACTTTACGCTTTTTGTCTGGGCGTGTGTGGACTGCCACAAGCACCGGCACTCCAAGGTATCAAAGGACGCGGAGAAGATCGCAGCGGGGATCGTCGAGAACATAGTCCGGGGCGGTGCAATTGTTCCGCCGCCGGGGCAGGCACAGATGTGCATTGCTGGGTGGCAGCCAACATATCATCAGTTGCCGAGTCAGTCGAATGGCTTTTCGGGGCAAGGACAGGAGTTTGCTGTGCAGGGGCAACAGCATCCGATGTATGCGCAGCAGATGGGAGGGCAGGGTACGCAGCAGATGAGGATGCAAGAACGTATCAGTAAAGAGAGCCCATTGCCTCCTCTGCCGCCAAGGCATGAGCAGGCGCAAGCAGGACCAAGTGATGACAAGGCTGGGGGTGTTGCGGCGAGTTACTACGAGCCTGGGCGGTAATGGGTGTGACAGGAACGGAGGATGAAGGAAAAGGAGGATGGAGAAGAGAACGTGTGAATAGATGCAGAAACTTGGCATAGATACCCATTCAATCATAGGTAGTAATACCACAATTCGCCCTCTTGTTTGGAATTGCATCCTGTGCGGTCTTGCTGATACTGCGCGCCCTTGAAAGCGAACTAGCTCATGCTGATGGTGCAATGACATATCCACGCGTATTGATTTGGCTCAAGAACACAGAGGAGAGTGGCCAGATAGCGTTGGTCTTATTCTGCTAAACTTTGGATTACTGTATTGAAGGCGTGGTGTGTGATGAATTCCCGTGCGAGAAGACGTGCTCGAAGTAATGGGAAAACAGCGCTCGGACGCAGGAATACTCAAAGTAATGATTCGCACCCGACTCGGTGCACAATGTTGTTACCGAGCAGAAGATCAGAGGGCCACAGATCTGCTCACTCTTTCCGCAACGGATTCTCTTGTTGCTTGTGGAACGAAATCTGCTGTCGAAGGCGCACACGGGCGAACGGCTGGCACGCATCAACTACAACAATGATGGAAATAAGCAATTGCTGAGAGCTTGGATTGGTGCCATCTCCGTCATCGTACAGGTCTTCCTCTAACCGCATTGACATCGTCTAACAACAATCAAACGAGCTGGCCGCTCTCTAATCGAGTCCTCTCGGTGGTGCGACTTCCTCGCTGACGTCTAGTCGCGCTGCACATTCTTCTGGACCACACCACTCTGTCTCGAGCGGAGCCATCCTTTGCTGTTCTTTCCATTGAAGGCAAAGAGACGCGATGGCTCTGCGGGGTATCGGACAGTGGCGGACTGTATCGAAGTGTCTTCTTCTCTCCACTTCTTTCCCCTCTCGTCATTCCTCCTTCCCCATTATTCATTAGTCGATCGGATGGCTTCCCAGGGCACTCTCGCCCCTCATCCGTATTACCTCAAGGGAATGCGACCTCGAACTCGGTCGTGTCCATACCCCAGATCTCGATCCACTCCACGCTATCCCTGCTGACCTTCTCGATATGCCTCACAGGCCCTGCTCTTTTCGCGTTCATGCTGTTTTCCTGCCCTGCAGGTATTTCCGGCCCTCCTTTCGACGGGAAGATGACCCCACCAAACTTGTACACCAGTCTTTCTCCCATGCCGAAATATTCCACGTTCCTGTACTCCGGTCGCCACATCTCTGTCGCGATGGCAAATACATGCATGTCTTCTGTCGCATCGATCTTATCCGCTAGTTCCGTGCCCGGTCTGACCAGGACTCGTATCGCCCACAGATTGGGGACCAGACTCATAATCTGGCGCAGCGATTCGAGCGGCGGCACGATACAGCTGAACCCCAACTGTTCTAGATTGGGTAGTGTTTGGCAGATCTTGTACAGCGCATTGTCGGTGAGCTGCCACAAGTCTGAAAGCAGCAGGTGTCGTATCCCGCGGTGATTCGATTGAATGACGGCAAGGAAGTCGCCACCGATGCCGCGACATTGGTGCTCGCTGATGTAGGGCGTGCCAACTGCGCTGGTACTTCCGCTGGTCATGCCGGGAGTTGCAGCGGAAGGGGTAGTCGGTGTTGCTGCGGTGCTGTCTGATTTCGGGGTTCCTCGAGCCCGCTTCGTACTGACTATGTACACGCGCTCGAGGCCTTTGAATTCTTGGAGCATGCGCACAGCTTCCTTGTCCACAGTGTCCAGACGTATCATCTTCAGGTTGGGTTGCACGGGTTGTTTGTGCTGCAGTCGCCATGTGTCGTCAAGGAAGACTGTCATGGGATCTGAAGAGCCCATCGAATTGATGACCGTGACCTCAGAAATTGTCAAAGGGTTGAATATCAGTTCACTGCTCTCACCGAAGAACCGTGCGTACAGGTTCCACATTGCGAAGCGCTTGACGGGTAGTGAGACCTTGTTCGCAACACATCGGGCGAACATGGACATTAGATTGATCGATTCCTCCCCGTTCTCGCGCATCCGCGGGCTCCAGTGCAACTTTAGGTTCTCGAGCTCCTTTGCGCTGGCAAGAACCAGCGAGATGTCGTCCGGATAGCATAGCGGGTCGATATCGTATACGACGAGGGTCTTCAAAGCCGGTAACGGAGGTATCGTGGTGGTCGGTCGAGGTATTCGGTTCGTCTGACACCGTAGCGTGAGTGATATAAGTGAGGGCTTGTTCGTGAGACCCTGGTAGACAGTGCTCAAAGGCTTAGTATTGAGCTCCCAGCTGCCGCACATCAGCACTGTTCACAACACATGAGCGCCATATACCTACGCGAAAGCTTGGAGGTTCTTCATCTTGTCAAGCGCGGCGCGCATAGCAATCTGCAGCACCATGCTGTTGTCCGGCACGCGCCCTTGCTTGTAGTCGTCGACATCATGCTCGCGCCATTCGCCAATGACCCGGAATAGCTGCACGTAGTCTGTAAAATTCCGCGACACGAGTGTGTTTAGTCCTGAAGAGAACGGGCTTCCTCCGCCAAACCCCTCGGGCCGCCCGTCAACGTAGCGTATCTCGGCATGAGAGCGTAACGTGACTTCCTCATATAGGCGGGGCAGGGTCATGTAATAGAAGAGACGCGAGGTCCTAGTGATTCGCGCAAGGTCGCCGACATCGTCGAGCTGTCATGGTCATCAATATGGTGCAATGAGGTCATGGGTCGAGCGCATGTGAAAGCACTGCACACGACAGCACGTACATATGTGAGGATGAGCTGGATGAGGTGCAGCGGCAGCTCCTTTGCCTGTGCAGCATTGGGATGAGAGCGCGCCGGCGACGTGAACCAGGTGTGTATGGGCGCAGTGATGGGTCGCTCTGCGTTGCGGAGGTTCTGGGAAGCGGTCGCTGCTGAGGCAGTCGCGTCCGCGGGCGTGCGGCGGGCGGTGTTCGGCGTGCTGTTGGGCATGGGCGGCTACACAACCACAACAGTCTCCAGTATGGGGTGGAAGCAGTGGGTCATGGTCAGCATGCTCATTGAATGTCTTTCTGACAGCTCGATGATTCCCTTGACGGCCCGTCACAGCTCTAACTCTATTTTCTGGTCGGTAGCCGCAAACGCCGATGGAAGCAGCTACAACCCTCCGAGCGGATTCCGCGTCCGCCGTGTTGGTCCGCCAGACTTGCATAGCCCTGCAAGATCTTCCCCAGGAACTCGGAAGCTAGACCTGTCATGGACCCTGGGGTGCACCATACATTTCGTACACGATGAATACGGTGACGCCATGCCGCCCGTTCTCGTCCCCTCGTTCTCGCTCTCGCACGAACGAGCCACTCTGCTATCCAAACACCAACTGCTAGCCCATGATGACACACCATGAGCCTCAATAATCACCAGCCCTTTACCCACTGTCTTTGTCGCTGACCGAGCGATGCCCCTGTGCCGTTGCTCGAAACCGATCACACCCTCTGGAGGTATTCAACCCTGCAGTCCGTATACTATCGTATTGCACATCGGCCAAAACTGTGGAGGCCTTCAATGCCGGGCTGCTAGAAACTCTGGAGCCATGGCATTCGACCCTTGTAAGGATCTCCTGGATATTGGAAGGGCACTTCGATCGTGCCTTCGAAAACACTCATACGAGGTACCCCGCCTTCTCCAAGGTCAACGGCCTCGAGTTTTTCGTTTGGCACCGGAACAATGACGCCGCACTCCCAGTTCCTCATGGTCAGCTTGCCCATCTTCCCGCTCTTGAGTACCTTCTGGGCTCCCCAGGCCGATTCCGAGATATTCGCTGAGCCTACGTATACCCACGCGAAGGGTTTTCCATTCATGTGCCGTCCACGTGCGAACAGTAGCTTGTTGTGTGATATCATGCCTTTGCGTGTTGATATGTAGTCGCGGAGGCATTCAGCAGGAAACGAGGGTGAGCTGTAATGTGTCTTCCTTAAGGAAATGACCCCAGCACAGTCGGGACCACCCAGACTATTCTTGATGGTGTCCTCAGTAGGATAGTAGATGCGGAATCTCTCTTGAAGGTCCACTGCCTTCGGAGCGGTGAATGGCAGACCTTGCGCAGCGAAGTAGATGCGCTGGAGCAAGGTTTCATCGATCGCGCCTAGGGACGAAGCCGCATAATCGAGCTCAATAGACCCCACTTGGTCGAGTTGGAGATCTTGAACAGCTTTCGCGAGACCAGGAAGGCCCGTAGGGTGTGAAACTGTGTCAGAGGGGCTACCACTGCTATACGTGAGCCAGCGCCCACGTGTATACTAGTGGTCAAACTTACATGGAGTGGACGAAGGCAAGGTGCCCAGTTTGAGAGAAATCGAACTTCAGCACCCCCTTGACGATTAGTGGGTCGAGTTGCTGGGCCTCCAGAAAGTGCACCAACTCTTTCCCAAATGGCGTGAGGTCTTCCACGCTTCCCACAACAACATCAACTCTTCTTGGCAGATCAATGACGAAAACTGAGTTCTCCAAGACTCCAGGCTGCCAGTCGTTTCTCACTTCGCCCCAGTACTCCATCTCCATATTCGCTGTAGATACCACAACTCTTAACTTCTTTTCACTAACAAGCAGCATGTATTTGCTGTGCGCATTCCCGACGGCAGCGTTCATGGACGGAAAGTGGATTCGCAAGTTGGGTATGCCGCACTCTGCCAAATCTCGTCTCCATCTTGCTTGAGTCTCTGCATCTCTTGCGTTCATGATCCAATGCTGCTTGACCTTGGTATGACTGAGTTTGCGGCTCAGCCACTCGGCATCCCACTGGAAAGAGCTGATGACTGCAATGTTGACCATGGATGCTTGCAGCAGCTCATCAATAGTGATATCATCGGTCCGACGAAACTTAGTGGCGAAAGTGCGCTTGATAGCTCCTCTAGGGTATTGTGGTACGGGATCTGACTGTGACTGGGAGCTTGTGGACTTGTTCACCGCTGCAGGTGTCGGTGCTTTCAGTAGTTGTTTGGAAGGCTGGTCTGCAGATGGACTACGCTTGCGCTTGCGCTCCTCCAGTCGTGCAAGACGCTCTGCTTCCATAGCCTTACGATTGAGGACAAACTTATTGCTTGTCGGCGAGGTTTGCTTTGTATTGGGCATGGATTTGGGCACCGCTTGAGTCAGCTGTGCCATTGGTGTGGCGGTGTTAGAACTCAATTGAACGTGGGCTGCAGGTGCTGATGTAGGCTCTATACATTTTGCAGACTGCGGAATATCTTGCATCGATAATGCAATTGCTCGCTTCAGATCTGCGTCGTCATCTTCACTCTCATTGTCCGAGGTGAGATCGACAATCGCTTTGTTTGTTGGCGCGACAGGAGGGCTCTGCTGCATGGATAATGCCATAGCCAACCGCAAGTCCTCGTCGTCGTCTGAAGATGCCATCGCATTGCTGGTAGCTGACACTCAGGCTATGTGGTGCTGTGTTGTCGTGTTTGATGCTGAAGTGAGAGGCTCGGTATGTAGAGCTTCGCAAGGCGAGGCAGGCAGCCGCGCGACACGCTTTCGCGCTAGCACGTGCGAGCTGACGCCACAGAAGTGCTTCACTATCAATGTTCAACCATGTACCCACGATATAGGTGGCTTTCAGCATTACATCTACTCAATCTCTTCATTTCTTTATTTCACGGTCTGCACGATAGCTACCCTCCATGTAGTGTCGACACGAACATGATGTGATCGTCCTTCTGCAGCACGTACTGATCTTCACCCTCCAACTCCCAGTCTGCCTCGTTGATGAGAGCCAAGATCCCTGGACGTCTGTTGTACAGGTTAGAGAGCTTCTGGAAATTTTTCAGCTAGACTCACACGGTGTCGTCGAGGACGAACAGGTCTTTCCTGGGATCTTTCATGACGTTGTCGCAAAGGTACCTCACAAGAAAAGCTACGTTTGATGGTGCACCGGATTCATCTTTGCTGGGTATCGTGAGGGCGTACTTTTTCTGATTTGCGAAGAGTAGCTCCAGTCCCCCGCTACTGCTGTCAGAATTTGTCATGTTGCAAGGCTGCAAGAAACATACCTGAACTCAACGTTTATGGACAAGGATTCTTCACTCATAGCCAAAATAGCGCTGAATCTGCTGAAGGTCGGTCACTGATACGAAGCCGGCTGCGACTGCTGCGAAGGACCCTCCAACTTGGGCCTAAGCTCAAACAGGCGTGCTAAGCGAGAGCTAGTGCCAAAGAAATCCTTGAGATGATGACTAGCCGCAGGGCCTACAACTCCACATTGCAAAGACCTCAAGATGAACATATCGCCTGAATTTGTGTCAGTAGGCGGCAACAGGAACCCGGCCGCTGCAGATTGGGACGTAAACGGCTCAGGCGTCTTAGCGTTTGGCGCCGACAATTGTATTGCATTGTGGGATCCTCAAGTAAGTCTACTTGTGAGTTGCTATAGGATACACTGACCGGATATAGGATGAGAAACTTAGCGGAGTACAAGCAGTATCGAATGGACACACTAAGGCTGTCAACGCTGTCAAGTTCTTCCCTACAAGATCACCAAGCGTTTCCGTGCTTCTCAGTGGCGCAGCGGACAACACAATCCGCATCTGGCGTGCTCAGAATAATAGGAAGCCTAAATATGAATGTGTCAAGAGCGTCTCTGGTCACGCAAACCCCATAACCAAGATAGCCACTTTATCTGGATCAGACATCTTCGCTTCCGGTTCCTCAGATGGTTCTGTCAAGATATGGAAGCTTGTCCACGATGACAGATTCACATCCATCGATGTCGAGCTGCTGCAGACGATCGCTTTGTCGCCGAAGTATTTCCCTTTGATTCTTGCCCTTGCTCAACTAGACACCGAGTCAATGGTACTGGCAGTTGCAGGCACCCGCCCCACTATTCAGATTTTCGTTTCTCGAGATACCCAGTTTCAACTTTCAGCAACACTCATCGGGCATGAGGGTTGGATACGAGCCCTTGACTTCACTCGCGAAACATCGGACTCAAGCAGCGACCTGTTACTAGCATCTGCAAGTCAAGACAAGTACATTCGCCTTTGGAGATTTCACCAGGGCAACGAGCTTCCGGCCGCAAGTAGCGCACTCAACGACCCAGCTCTGGGAGGTCTTGTTAAGTCGCTATCGAACAAGGCCCACTGGATCGAGTCAGCAACATCAAAACACTCCATCACTTTCGAGGCTCTGCTCCTGGGACACGAGGATTGGATCTACACGGCTTCATGGCGGCATAGAAATGACAAACTTCAGCTGCTTTCAACCTCAGAGGACAACTCCCTAGCCATTTGGGAGTCCGATCCAACATCAGGCGTTTGGGTGTGCATCACAAGATTGGGCGAGATCAGCGCACAGAAAGGTTCGACCAGCGCAACAGGAAGCGCAGGAGGATTCTGGATCGGTCTTTGGTCGCCGGATGGTAACTCCGTGGTATCTCTGGGAAGGACAGGAAGCTGGAGGAAGTGGACCTACTCATCGACCGAAGATATGTGGACACGGCAGGTCGCAATCACAGGGCATGTTCGGGAAGTCAGAGGAGTGACATGGTCAAGAGATGGCTCCTATCTACTTTCGACATCACAAGATCAAACGACACGGCTCTTCGCGGAGTGGAAGCGGGAGGGTAGCGCGCCGTCATGGCACGAATTCTCCAGACCGCAGATCCACGGCTACGACCTTAATTGCGTGGATGCGATAAGCGACACGGAGTTCGTGTCCGGTGCCGATGAGAAGCTTTTGCGTGTTTTCGACGAACCAAAAGGTGTCGCAGAAATTCTAAGCAAGCTTTGCAATATCGAGTCTAGAAACACCGCCGATCTCCCAGATGCAGCCAACATACCTGTACTTGGCCTCTCGAATAAAGCCATTCAAGCCGTAGGCGACAATGAGCCAGTGGAAGAGGGTGAAGAAAACGAGCGTGATGCTGTCGATCCAGCATCCATCGTCCGCAAGTCCGCTCTGGAGTTTTCTCACCCACCGTTCGAAGACCACCTTGCTCGACACCTCCTCTGGCCCGAGACAGAGAAGCTCTATGGCCACGGATACGAGATCTCTACAGTTGCAGTCAGCCGCGATAGCAGCCTGATCGCAACAGCATGCCGAGCAAGCTCCATCGATCATGCGGTCATTCGCCTTTACGACACAAAGGATTGGCTCGAAGTGAAGCCAGCGCTGAAGGCACACTCACTTACGGTTACTTCGCTGCAGTTCTCACCTGATGACAGATACCTGCTCAGTGTTGGACGCGATAGGCAGTGGGTTGTCTGGGAGCGCATCGACGAGCCCTCATTGTACGCCTTGAAGTACTCGAATTCAAAGGGCCATTCGCGCATGATCTTGAACTGTGCTTGGTCACCGCTCGAGCAGCCGACGTTTTTGACAGCGGGGCGGGACAAGTCAGTCAAGATATGGCAAATCGCGGACAGCGAGGTGCGGCTGAAGGGTACGGTGGCTGCAAATGCCTCCATCACCGCCATTGCGAGCAGCGCAAAGGTCATGAGTGGGAAAGCGTGGTTTGCATTTGGAACTGAGGCTGGTGAAATCGGCATTGCGAGTGCGAAGGCGGAGGCGCTAGACAGTGTTGAAGTGACAATGGTCAGCGCAGAGAGCTCGCCTGCTAAGACCATCAACCAGATCGTCTGGAGACCGGCTAGGAGTGAGGAACAAGGCCAGCAGATTGCGGTGGCAGCGGATGATTCTTCAGTACGCGTTTACAATATCGTAGGAGGATCAGCACAAAGTGCAGCATAGATGGTGACACTGGTGTCCAGCGCAGTGAATTACAAGAATAGACTGTGCAAACGATGACCTGGGGACTATCAAGCCTAGTTTACCTACAAGACAACAAAAGCTAGCATCATCGCAAGCAAGAGAACTCGAAGTAGTTGCATCCCCTTCCAGCTACTACCGTAGGCGGTGAACTCAGCGTAAAGGTACCCAAAAAAGCGGGGTGACTTTTTCAATCAGCAAGTGACCAACAAAGCCTGGCAACCCCATGCGCCTTTGGGACGCAACCAAAAACGCACAAAGAGCCGTGGCGACATTGTGCGCCTCTGGGATGACACCGAAAGCACACAAGATACCTGGGCGACTTTGAGGCAATCCGCAAGTGACTGTGCCGACAGGCCAGGAGCTCTTGGTTGACAAAGTACAAGAGATGGTGAGGGACAATGCCCTAAAGAAGTGAGAGCTTCAGGTAGCTCACATCAAAGTGTAGAAGGATGGCAATGCCAGACCTGTCCTTCTTCTTTACCTTCGACATCGGTGGGTTGTAAGGCTATGCTGGCTGTATCCTTAAAAAGTTTGTGTTTGGTGTTGTAGGAGGGCTCTGAGGGAGCTCTTGTAGTCGGTATGGCAGCTCACAGGAATGCAGCCGGTATGGCACAGGTGTGCAGTCGGTGGGAGTGGGTGTAGAGAGCCGGCGCTCTGTCGTGTGAATGAAAGCGGCCACCTATTTGTGTGGACTATGGGGAGATCTACATTCGCTCCGACCTTCTATGGTTCCAGAGTCACACTTAAGCCTAACTTAACTCATCAAAACTAACGTGGTCTTAGGCTATCGTCAATTCTGCAATCAGCTTCTTTGAGTTTGGCTACACAACTTGAGAAACATGGGCCGGGAAGACATTTGAACCCACGTTTGGTGAGCTTGATGAATGGCCACTGAAGCATGTCAATGATGGGCCACTGAGGGAGGATTGCCCGTTGAGATGCCGCACCGCCTACGAGTTGATACTGGCATCCTTGGAATACGTGAAACCCCTTAATCGAGCGTTTAATTCCTGATTTGACTAAGTAGATGCCGAACCGCCTGACGAACGATCGCAGTCGAATCCTCACAGGATCAACCCACCGACTGGAAACGATTTGTCGCAGAGTAACTTTGGGCGTATTGACACTCTGGAAGCTTTCCAGTTGCTGATACTAGCACTGTGAAGAGAGAACCGGCAATCCCACCATTCCCCCTGGTCGATCTCGACGAAATAAGACTCGTACACAGGTTTGGTCTTAGACATACAAACACGATGAAATAGCAAGAACACCGTGTGAAGTTCATGAATTCTTTACATTGACTTTGCTAAAGAGCAGCAGGATATCTAAGAGTTACCGCCCTTCTGTCCAGCCTCAATGGGGTCAACCTTACCATGAGCAAACTCTGTACACAATCAGCACACATCCACCCAAACAACAACCGCATCACGTACGGCCTTTGGCGGAACCACCGCTGTTACTGGAGCCAGTGAAATCAGAATCACCAGATCCACCGGAAGCGTGACCACCCTGCTTTCCTGCCTCATGAGGATCGACCTTGCCTTGTGCAAACTCTGTGGTGTTGTTAGTACTGTGGTGATGAAGGGAAGGCGAGGGAATATATACCGCCAGTGCCGACGCGCTTGTCAGGCTGGCCGTCTTGGCGGAGACCGCCGTGCTCGGTAGGCTTGTAGTCAGACATGTTGGTGTGTTGGTGGTTGGGGTTGGAAAGGTGGTTTGATGAGGTGTTTGCTGTGTGGAGTGTGGAGTGTGGATGAGTGAGTTACTGAAGGAAGAAGTAATGCTTCGACCACAGATACTTATACTTCGGGGTCACGCTCTCAGATCTGAAATTGACCTTATTGTCCACATGGTGCGTCATCTTGCGATTGCATCACGCACCAGCCCCTGACGCGGTGAAGCTATTAGCTGCGGTGCCGGAGGTGTCTATGATGTAACAATTGAGGACCATAATGGCCGTTCTCCACGATGTTGCAAGAAGGCGGCAGCAAGCAACGACACGATGATAGGATGACCACAAAGACAAGCAATTCTGCTAGCCAATTGCAGCATGTGAGGACATCACTTGCGAGTTCGACCCGGCCTAGCTGTCAAAAGGTTGTCGGAGCAACTTTGGCATCGGCAACCAATTGTGTTGATGGTAGGCACGTAACATGGAGGATTCGAATGTCCATGAGACGTTAGAGTGCCCTGTGCCTGGCAGATCCGTACGCTAAGGATGTTAGCGATCTGGGCTGGGGGTTGCCTAATATGGTAGTCTAAGTGGTGCGTTATAATTTTAGCGACGTCACGACTGTTCGCGTATCTCGCGTTGCGCGTCAGTGCGGCCGCGACAATACGTCAATTGCATGATGAAGTACCTGAAACCGTAGAGCAGTGTTGCATGACCTGATGACGTGAGACTGAGGATGCACCTCTTGTCCAGGATCAGGACTAGCCTATTTTGTATTTTCCCATGACGCCTACACTATTTCAACTGTACGACAACGGGATCAACAACCAATTGCAACGGCATTGGGCTCGTAACATGGGTAAGTCGAAACACTACTAGCATTGCCATCGGTAAGGCGGTTGACCTTGAGACGTCAAAGTGCCATGTGCCTGACAAGATGGGTACGATCGCGCTAAGACCTTGCATATAGAAATCTCGGGATGTCTGAATGACGGCTCGCGTGGCCATACCGAGAGTACTAGCTATGAATTGACGTGCAGATGTGCATGGCTCCAGACCTGATCATGATTGATAAATTGATTGAGTGATTGGTTGATTAATTAACATTCTATATGAGTCTGGGACTATGGAAGACAAGAAGAGTAGTAGCTACTTGTTAGGGACGTCGATTTGATTGATTGATTGATTAATTGATTGATTGATTGATTGATTGATTGATTGATTGATTGATTGATTGATTGATTGATTGATTGATTGATTGATGTTACGATCCTACGTCCCACGATAGGACAACAGGCAATAAGTAACCACCAACCAAACACGGAAGCCTGGGGGAAGGTGCAGCAAGGCAAGGCCGCCCGGCTGGCGCCTAGGGGATTGCGCTCAACCGAGCTGACCCACGTGACAGAGCTCGTCAATGAGCATGGTACAATGCTCGTTGATGAACCGCAATCCATCCTGATTGGCCAGGACCAACTTTGCTCATCAACAAGCAGATCTGGTGGACTGTATATATATGTGTAGGAACACGACCCTTATGGTTTGTGTTTGTCACGGTATCCTCTCCAGATCCCCTGACAATATCCGGATCCGCTCCGTACTGTCCCTGACCGTATGCACCAAATCCCCAGCGTCCTTACACTCCTCCAAAGCGGACGTACAACCTCCGGTCACCTCCGGAGCGGGCCTGCAACCTCCAAAGCGGGAGTAT
>NW_022985421.1:26287-74081 GCF_010093625.1 Macroventuria anomochaeta | reverse complement strand
AACCTCCAGTCACCTCCAGAGCGGACCTGCAACCTCTGAAGCAGGAGTATCAGAATTCTGCAAGCCCCGCTCTGGGACTTGCAACCCCAATACCTATCCAACTCAGTTCCGATTATTAACCGGTAACCGAACAAACCCACACGTAAGTATATAGACTATTGCTGGTAGAGTTCTGTTCGGTACACAATGTCTTGTACCTACTTAGATACCGTATGTAGTAATTGATTTAGACTCCTAGCAAGTCCTAAAGGGCCTACTCGTAGCATCTTCGTGACATATCCAATCCCTACCCTACTATGTACCGGTATCCCCCGAGCTACATCGAACGGTTAGGTATATAAGCAGGGCAGTGTACATAGTTATGGTAGATAGTTTTTGAGTATCCTTTTGTACAAGACCTATAGGAATAGAGGGTTACTCCAAGTTCTATCTATCCCAGTGCTCCCATACACCTCGTAGCGGATTCGAACCCATATCGGAGTCCTCTCTTACCTGTGTTGTTATACAGTGATGCCGATCATGAAGCCCTTCTCATCCATATTGTATGTATCACATGGCTCAATGTGATACCTGGCCAGCTTCTCCTGTAGGAGGTCAAAGTATTGCTTATACTTGGTGTACAAATCAGCTTTGTGGCAATTGGAGTCCATGCCTGTGGAATAATGGGAGATGAGATGGATAGAATGCCGGCTGAGGAAGCGTGTGACCCAGCTGTCACTGACTGATCCCTGGGCAATAGATGATGCAAAATTTGCTACCATCTCTCTTGTAGGAGGTATATGACGAGCCGTAAGCTGCTCTATATACTGTACAAGCTCCAGCTCCTGATGTGGGTTGAGTTTTTGTTGGTTGATTTCTTGGTCTCTCGGTCAGACTGAACCTGCTTGTGTTTTCGCAACAGCGTTGAGCAATCAACACCATGTTTTTCTGCAATTTTTGTATACACAAATTGTTCATCTGGCTTCAAATTTTCAATTTCTTCAAGCGCTTCTTTGATACCTGTAATGGTTGTTGAGTTATGACGCGTTGAAGTATGGGTGCTGTTTTGATGATTGGGCGGCACGCGACTCCGGGCGTCACGCGCACGGACACGGTATGCACGCCAACAATAAGCGAAAAGTTACAAAGAATGAACTTCACAGGGATGAATGAACACGCTCTTGGTGTGGAAAGTGGTATCATAAAGGTGGTCGTCTATGAAATGAAGTAAAATTCCCAGGTTGAGGTTAGAATCTCCAGGAACGCCGGTAATGCATATGCCCTGACTGTGAGCCAGTCATCATCGCCTAAAACATGCTGCTCTTCTTCTTCTTCAACTTCTCTGCGTTGGTCTCACTGCTTGACCTCAGTCCCCAGAAACTCTTCTTGGCCTTCATGGGTGCTTGCCCCGCCTGCGGCTTTGGCAGCCCGGTGCTGAAGAAGCTACTCGCGCTCGCTGTGGGTCGATGCCCACCAGGCTGCAAGTAAGGCCCTGCGGCGAACACGGGTTGCGCAGGCACCGGCGCGGGATGTTGCTGCGGCCGGGATGGACCAGGTCTTTGGGTTTGGAACTGGACGTGTGGCGCTGAATGACGCTGAGGTTGTGGTTGTGGGCGCGCCTGTTGCTGCGAGCCCATCAGATTTGACTGATCACCAAACTGCTTTCGCAAACGTTCAGTCTCCTTGTCTACTTCTGCCTGTTTGCGCCGACGCTCCTTCTCCTCCCTCTCCTTGGACTTGCGTTCGTTCTCAAGGAACTGCATTGTCTTCCGCTCTTCCTCAGTTTCGGCCTTGCGGCGCGCCTTCCGAGCAACCTCTTCCTGCTTCTTCTGCTTGCGAGCCTCAGCCTCGACTGCAGCTTTCAGACGAGCTGTCTCTGCATCTATCTCCCATTGTGCACGTGGGTCGAGGCGTGGGGGCTGCTGCGGTGGAGCTTGCGTGGGGTGTTGCGGGCGCTGAGCGGTCCTCTGCTGCGGTCGTTGTGGATGTACAGCATTCTGCTGGGATTGTAGACGTTGTTGTGGTCGTGAAATTGGCTGCTGAGGCTGTTGAGGTCGAGATTGCTGGTGTCGAGGAGGCGATTGCTGGTGTCGAGGAGGTGTTTGCTGAGTCTGTGTCTGTAGAGGGGATAGGGATGAGCGCTGCGCAGCATGGTTGGCAAAGCTGGCTAAGGGTGCTGTAGTAGGTGCGGCAGCAGCCTGAGTTCCGGCTGTAGAAGCTTGTGCTACCTTTTCAGCCGGGTATTGTGATGGGCCGGTGTATGGAGGTGGCGGAGGAGGCTGCGGCGTCATCATAGGCGGAGTGATGCCCGGTCCTACGAGCGGCGAAGAAGCCTTTCGTGTCAGAATGCCACCGCTATTCTTGCGACCGACGGGGTCGACGATGTGGAAGGCCTCTCGCTGGTTGTTGATGAACATGTCCCTGATGACTGCTGCGCTGAGCAATAGCACCACTTCCAGTCCCTTATAGTCCTCGATCTCGATGCGGTAGAGATTCGGTTCCATAATGGTCATCTCCTTCAGCATCGTGAACAAAGCCACCGCAATGTCGGGCTCTTTGCTCTTCTTGGCCTTCTTGCCCACCAAGTCTGTTGACTTGCCCGTCAAGTAGCACGTCATGTCCTTGCCATATCTGCCTTCCTTCCGCCAGACAAAGTTTACCCGTGGTGTGTTCGCGTCAGTGCCGGGGTCGTTCTGCGTACGGTCGAGCGTCGAGGCACTTGGCGTGCGGAAAGTCACCTGCGGTATGCTGAACTCCCAGCTCTGCGTTCCGCTCCATTTCGACTTCTGCTCCTTGACTATAATTTGCGTATCAGGGTTGTACAGCTGGATGGCGAATTGATCAGGGAAGATAGGCTCAGGCGGAGGTGGTACTCCGCCATTCTTGCGAATCTCTTCCTGCGAGAGTGTCGGATGTGACCAGCCAGGCTTTGCCAACACTTCACCAAAGAGGATGTCTGGGTTGTGCGAGTCGTAGAGGGCTACCGCGTATGTGTTCTTTGCTGTGTTCGAGGCAGGGTCAACGTGATTGAGCGCATATTGCGCTTCGGGCTCAGAGCCGTTCTGGGTGAAGAGAAAGGATTCTTGGTGCTTGTTGGCTTTGTCGGTGGCCTTCAGAAAGAAAGCTGGGGTGCATTAGCAGCTATGTCATCGATTCATAGTAAGGTAAGGCTGAGCGCACTGGGTAGATTCTCGTCTAGCATTGCGGCATATCACGTGCTAGAATGAGTGCTACGTGAGTTTGATATGTACAGGAAGAGGTCAAAGCAACAGGAGGTTTGAACAAACCTGTGGCCAGCAGGAGTCATGATGTTCAAATGTTCACGTCGATACGCGTTTACCAGGCGCAGCCCTGGTGACCCCTGTCTGCGCCCCGCTCGCGCCTTCCCCAACATCGACAAGGCAGTGACGGACTTATGCGGTTCTGTCGTTATTCTTAGAACCAGCCACAATTCGTTCACTTTTGCTTCTCTTACTTGCTCAAGGTTTGCTTGTCTTCTCGACGGCCTCGATGTCAACAGAGAAGTGGTCAAGCTATGCTGTCAAGCCATGCTGTCAACACATGTGTGCCACGAAGTCTTGTGTCAGTTAGATGAAGCTTGCACAACAGTTTCACGATGTTTGGTACGGTGCACAGCCTCCTCAGAGCCTCACAGGTCCGAGCATCATACACGGGGCTTGAAGATCAACGCCTTGCGATGATGCTCCTGACGAGGCAGACTGCGCAGAAGCGTCGGTCAGCAATATCATAGCTGCGTGCGCGGTTATATCGCTCCCACTGACAAGTCTTCTTCACCATTACGCGTCCATAGATTAAAGTACTCCACAATCGCAAGATGCTCCTCTCTGGGCATCTCATGCTGACCAGCGGTCTTCCGGAGAAACACAGACCTCATCGTCACTCTTTCAAAACTTGAAACAGTAGAACCGTACCCAAGGCTCTACGGCAGGGTGCACCACGTCCAGAAATGCAGCCTTTCCACCCGAGCTACACGCGTCCTCACGCTCACAATGCTTGTCTGTACACCATTACGCGGAGTTGTGAACGATCGAACCAACCCACACTAATATTCACGACGGAGATACTGGCGGTGTACTCCGCCTTGGCGGACAGGGGTCAGAGCAGCAAATAATCGAGCACTTGAATTCTTCACACAAACAATGGCCTGAGGCACAAACCTCAGAACAAGACGTCAAGACACCATAACGACATCACCACAATCTCCTTCAAGGCTCAAAGACACTGCGCGAGTGTCAGACAATGAACTTCAGGCGAGCCGTAGGATCTTACCGCGATAAGGTTTGTCACAACTGAAACTCGCTAACAGCGCATCACCAAAACTTTTGTTGACGCTCCTGGACTTCACTCTCTTTCAACACACTTCAACATACTCCGCCAGTATCGCATTCTCGAGCAAGCGTTCTCGCATTTACCCAGCACTTTCGACGTTGCTTTGCTTTCAGTCAAACGTACAACCACACAGACAAAATGAATTCGACACTCAACATCACGCTCAAGCGCAAAGCTACACAGGCGCAACTTTCCAGTATCTCACAACCGAAGAAGAAACTCCAGGAATACGTCACAGATGAGGACTTTCGTGTACCTCTACAGCCTGCTGGCGCACCAAACCACACACGTCCGCTCACACAGCAAGAGTGGATGAGACTGCATACATGGAGCTGGCATACTCGATGAATCACCAGAGAAGTAGGAATCTCACTCTTCGCAATATATACGATACAAGCTGGATGCAGATCTTCGAAGAGAATTGAGGCTTCTCTATGCCCCCCAAATACACCGAGGTCCTCCAGGACACCGCTTTGCCACATGGCTTCCTGAGGAACCGTGCTGAGCTCGATCTCTATTCTATCTGGTCAAAATTTCTCTTGGCCGGCTTGTGTTCCTCCAAACGAACCAAAACAACTGGTGTTCTGTTCTTAAACGTCTTCAGTCTTACATCCACGATCCTGGAGGCCTCCACAAAATCCTCCAACCGCCTGTAGCCGTAGTTGCGAGCATTAAGATCATGAGAAATTCTCCTTAGATAATGGCCAACATTCGCCAGGTCAGCACAATTATCTCCATCATCCATGCTAGCAACGATGGCTCTCCTCATGGCACCGAAACCTGCTTTGTCGATCGGCCTTGGACCAAAAGGCTCGACGGTTGTAGTTGCTGGTGCACTTAAGTTGGGGGAAGATTGTGGTGCTTGGTGCTGGATCAAAGGCATCTTCACTTCGGCGGTCGGCATGGGTAGTACATCGAAGTAGACGAATTTGTCGCAGGCCGCAATAAACGCATTGTTGGTTTTTCGTTCATCAAAGCCATACACGGTAACACCCTGCTCGCGGATCCGGGCCGCAAGACGCGTGAAGTCGCTATCGCTGGACACAATACAGAAGCTGGAGAGGCGACCAGTATAGAGCAGATCCATCACATCTATGATCATAGTGCCGTCTGTTGCGTTCTCCCCCGTTGTGTATGCAAACTGTTGCATCGGTGTGATGGAATGATTCAGCAAGCAGGTTTTCCATCTGTTTATATTAGGTCTTGTTCAATCGCCGTAAATGTGCCGCACGGTTGCCGTTCCGTAGTTGGCTATGTGGACCATGAGGCCAACAATCACCCGTGGTGAGACATTGTCGACGTCAGTTAGAACCCCGAGGAGTCGATTTCAGCCTTGAAAGAGCATGTAGTAGATATAAATGGTACGCCAGAATCGCCGTCCGATACTGCACAACATACATGAAGGAATGGCGGGGGAAATGAGGTGGCGGGGTAACTATGGTAAAGTGGCTGGTCAGCCCACAACTTGTATACAGTACACCATTCGCAAATCTTCAACATCACCTATCGCGTTTGTACAGAGTAGAAGCAGCAGAGATGCATCTTCGATCCCCCCGCGCTCTGCAGTAATGTTCTGAGCAACCATGTGTGGTTCGTTTAATCAAACGCACGTCGGCACAACCTTCATGTTTTGCACAGACGATCCGCTCAGCACTGCTTCAAAAGACGGCCATGGAAACAGATTGTCAGAACTCCATGGTCGCTCGGATTCCCCAAAATGCACATCTGGCTGCACCTTCACGGATGATCATCACCAGCATCATTCGCGGGTCGATCCATACTCTAGCGCAGCCACTGAGAGCTTAGTCCGAGCCTCTTCCCACGCCTTAGAGCTGTAGCGTAACCAGAACAACAGCATGATCTACAAATCACCAAACTATCGTGTCCTAGCTTTGGCGCCAACAAATACCGAGGTCGGTACTTGTGAAGATCAAGCAGGTACTTACATCGTGCCAGAGTCGTGATTTTAGACATCCTCACCACATTCCAAAGCCCCATCCCCGTCTCACGAGACTCTCAATACCATACGAAGTTTGATCAAGCACCTCAGGACTACCTATAACTATCTTATCCCAAGATGTTCATCCCATCACCCTCCATCTTTCTACTCTTTGCTCTCCTGCCCCTTGCATCCTCCATTGCCATCCCGCAATCCATCCTCCCAACGGGCCAAACCGTGAAACAAGACATTATCAACATCCACAACGCCGTATTCGAGCTCGATGCAACAGTCCAAGCCTATGATGGCTCACCATTCCCAACATCGCTGGTGGACGGAACCCCCGTACTACTCGGCGTAGCGAAGATCCACGAAGTGAACCGCGCAGGCTTCCGTCATGCACTGGCCACGCTTCCGTTTACGGTGCCGGACTCGAATGACGTGATTAGTACGGTGACGAACACTGGTACTTGACCCCTCCTTCCCGCCCATGATGGTCTGAGATTGGGCGGCTGATGACTGACATATGACGCAGTGAACAAGTCCATTCCCTCCACAACCAAGCACCTAAAAGAGAAACTGCCCGCGTTCAAAGAAGGCCTCTTGATCCCAGTGGTGATCGCGAGTCTGGTACTCCTGCTGTCCGATCACGACACCTTCAGTGCTGCGACATTTGCGAAAGTGAATCCCGGAGTGGGAGAGGCGAAGATCAAGGAGGGCGCTGATGGGGTTGCGAATATTCATAATGTGATCCAGGATGCTATCTTGTTTTATACTGCGAATGCGGTGTAGAGCTTTGGTCTCACTTGTGCAGGATACCAGAGGGTGAGACTCAGAAGCTAGTTTGTTGAATAGGCTAAGAAGAATGATTGTGTATTACAAAATTTTAATCGTGGTAGAAGATCGTGTGTGAAGCAAGGACAGAGTGAGTGATCATCGTGTAGCTGCTACAATAGGTAGACCCTAAGGAGTAACGCCGATGAAATAAAGGAAACTGAGCTAGTCCTGGCGTGATGTGAGCCTGGATATGTGAGTAATTTGACAAAGAAAGAAGAAAAACACCATTGACCTAAGTAGATGCCAGAGTATATCCTCCGCCACGCATACACCCTTCACCGCGCTATGCACCACTGTACAGTTTGGTGTCATCTCAAACAGTCTCTCTTGGTCGCTCCTGCAATGGAATCTCCATCATCGGATACTCGGACATCCCATCGAAGCGTGTCATGACTGGCGTAGGCATTGCAGTAGGAGGCATAGTTGGCGGTGCTGTTGGTGCCGGTGTCTGCGGTGCGCTCTTCAAGCCGTACTTGGTGTTAAGTTGCTTGCGCATCTTGTGTTGCTTCTCTCCGAAGGTCATCAGGAACCCAATGCCAGCGAGAATAGCGAATACAATCCAAACGCTTTTCAAACTTTCATTGAAAGTGTTAACGATCTGTACCTTGTTCTTCGGGCCAAAGCTGCTGACGAAGGCTGCAGATGCGTGTTGGTATGCTTGCCCCTTTGCGAGTTGCCAGCGCGCGTTCTTGCTAGGGATGGTAGACAGAAGCGAGGTGAAGCGCACATTGAACACAGCACCAGGAACAGCAACACCGAAGAGAGATCCTGTGCCGCGAAGAAAAGCCCAGGATCCGGCTGCTGCGCCAGTGCTGCTCTCAGGCAGCTTGACCTGAACGGCTGCCAGCATCGTGGAGATGACGATTCCAAGGCCCCCAGCGACGACAAGCTGGAGAATGAGCCAGACCGAGAATGGAGTCGAAGGGCCTAGAAGTACGCACAAGCTTAGGCCGGTGGTCATAATTCCGAAACCAACAATGTGCATCGGCTTGTACTTGCCCCAGAGGGTCATGAGCGGGCCGCCAATGGCAGCACACATCACGACTGCCAGTGTTGTGGGCATAACTTCGACTCCAGACTGACTTGGCGATGATCCCTTCACAGCCTGGAAGAACGGTGGAAGATAGAATTGGAAGCCATAGGTGATGAAACCATGGATAGTTGTCAAGGCGAAGGAAATGACAGTTGTGCGATTTGAGAATACATGCGGTGGCATGATCGGATATTTGCAGCGCTTCGAGCGTTCCCAGAAGGCAAGCGCAACGAAGCCAAGGACACTAAAAACCATGGGTGTGATGATAGACCAATGAGACCATGGATTGGGTGCACCGCCTGTGCTGAGCGAGATGAGCAGCATGACTACGGAGAAAGTGAGTAGTCCAGTGCCTAGGTAGTCGACCTTCATAAGTTCACCTAAGACGGAAACGTCTTGGGATTTCATGCCTCCGCCGACATCAAGCCACAAGTAGATGATGACAAAGGCTATAAAACAGACGGGGATGTTGATATAGAAACACCATCGCCAATTGATCTCCGCGAAGACACCGCCAAGGAGTGGTCCAAGGCAGGTCCCTATGGCGAATACGATGTGCTTAATTGCAAGGTACGGGCCTCGCTTCCGCAAAGGTATGATGTCGCACAGGATCATCTCGGCAAACAAGTCAATGCCGCCTGTACCAAGACCTTGAACGATTCGTCCAAAGATAAGGACAGCACCGGAATTCGCGACACCGCACACCGCACTTCCGATGGCGAAGACGGTGACAGCTGTCATCATTGGGATCTTCCTTCCCCACATATCTCCAAGCTGGCTATACAGCGGCTGGAAGATCGTGCTTGCGAGAAGGAAAGCAGTAGCAACCCACGAGAACTTGGTGCCGAGATTGAGCGCGTCAGAGATAGTCGGTAGGGCGGTGTTTGTGACGCTCCCCTCAAGGGCGGAGAGCAGCAATGGCAGACACATTGCGATAAAGGACCGCCAGAACCCCTTGGTACGTGTCCATTTCTCTGATGACGTCCCTGAGTCTTCAGAAGGAAAGGACGGAAGGGACGGTCGGAGTGGCCAACCCTTGTCGGACGGCAGATTAGAGGTGCTGATCTGTTGTTGTTGATGATGATGATGGTTGTTCAGACCAAAATTCACTGTCCGCTCTTCAGGAGGTGTCGAGCCCTCTAGGTACTTCAACGAGGAAGCTTTCGATGGCAGGCCGCCATTCATGATTAAAGTCGAGGAAGATTGGTTGCGAACGAATGTTGCGCAGGAGGCGAAAGGGGACTGTACAGCCGTTTCGGCGAAAGAGTATTGACTGGCATTGATGGTGGGCTGTATGATCGAAGATCGCCTCGAAGAGGACGTCGACTGTGGAAAGGCCTGCATATCGAAAGTGAAGACTGCAGGAGGAGGTCAGCGGAGTGACATTGAACAGCCACGTTCAGCTATATGTGTTGTGCTGTCAAGGTAGTCAGAGAAGGCAAAATATAGCCAGACAACCAAGAATGCTCGATTTTCCTTGGTAAGCTCTTGAGTGTGCGAGAAAAAAATAACTGCGCATGATATTTCCTGTGGATCGTTGGGTTGACGAATAGGTACCGACGATGATGCTGCCAGTGGTCGGAATGACCCTGAAACCGCATTGGAGAAGGGCACAACGTGATTCGTCAAAGTTGCTAACTTTTGGTAGACGGCGAAAATATCAGACTGTGTACCCACGGTCGTGGGCCTACCAAGGGTGCCACGAAGGAGCCGGAATGAGGACAATTACTCTATAGGAATCGAGCCATATATGCCGACAGGATCCGTATCTCTATGCATGGCCGAAGTCGGTGGTACTGGGAATGTCATCGAGATTGCGACCGTTGCTGTGCACCCTAGTCAGCGTGATGTTTGTATATGCTGACGAAAAAGGTACCTTTTTACGGTTTCGATAGGGTTCATAGGCGCCGCTACCACTGTCATCGGCTGAGGGGTCTGCTCTGGATTAGTGAAAGCCATCCGAGCCGAAACTGTAACAAATGAGAAGCTGGCAAGTATTGTCTCGAGTTTGATAAGGTATATTAGGGAATCAGACGTAAGCACCACGTTCGCGAAAGTCTCATAATCACCATCGAGGCACACTTCATGCGCTCTCCTCTACTTCACCCTTCTTGACTTGGTGCATACCGATCTTCACCATTGGACTCTGCATGAGTTTGTCCCAGTCGTGAACGAAGTAGGACTGTTTCAGCGAGATGTCCATCTCTGTTTGACCTCTCTCCAGGACTTCATCGTCGTATGCTTGGACTACCTCGGCAAGGGTTGCCGAGCCCTTGGAAACAGACACCATGATGCTAACGAAATTGGATGCGTCTTGCAGTGCGTTGTTCAAGCCTTGGCCGCGATCTGCAGAATGCATTGTATCAGTGATAAGATCTGGGGAGTGGGGGTCCAGGGTTTATTGTAGACTACGGTAATACAGGAACGCGAAAACTTACGAGGTGTCATGGGATGGGCTGCATCTCCACAGAGCGTCATTCTTCCGCCTCTGTTATCCCATTTCTTCGACTTCTCCCAATAGGTCAGACGGTCCATTGGGATAGTAGTGCCATCCTTGACAGCGCGGCCAACTGAGCGCCAGGGCTCGGCATACTCTTCACAGCGTGCCTTGAAGAACTTCAAGCGGCCCTCATTGGTGGCCAGGTCCACAGAAGGGGGCGTGGTATTGTCATTCCAGCTCTGCATGACCTGAAAGCTCCAAGTTTCCGGCTTGTCAGGGTCGGGGACGTCCATGACTGACTGCGGGTCAGCGGGCCGATCGGTGGGCATGCAAGGGGTAAAAACGTACTCGACAACCAGTACATGGTCCCATGATCAGGGTGTATACTGTTTATGAAGATCTTGTTGTGCTCTCGTATCCGTAGAGAAAGCTCGGGATCGAACCTGTACGAGAAATTGAACAGATTCACAGGAATAGTCGTCAGCTGGGCATCCTCGAAGCCAACGATTGACTCTCTGAGGAGCGATTTTGCGCCGTCAGTGCCAACAACATTATCGCCTACTGCATGATCGCCGTCCCTGAATTCAATCTTGACTCGTCCGTTGTCGTGCGACGAAGAGTCCTCGATTACGTAGGCACGTACAACTTGCTTGCCGTACTGCACGTCGATGCCTTCGCTGAACAGGTTACGCATCTTTTTCCGGCTAACACGCACTGGCTGATCGGCTCCCATCTCCAAGATGAGGTCTCCCGTCTTGCCATTGTGGATGGGCAAACCAGTCACAGCGTCAGGTGTCAGAGATGGATCGGCGTAGGCTTCATGAAAGCGGGCAGCGAGGTCCTCAGGAAGGCAAGACGCGATATGGGACGCGCCCCAATGAAGGGTCATACCCCATTCTCGAGGCCGTGTCTGGTATGTTGTGCTTGTCTCAGATTCGAAGATGGTGAACGCAATGCCATTCTGCAGATGAAGGTGTCAGGATGATGATGCTTTTGTGTTCGACTTGACAAACCTTCTTCAGGCCCTGCGCTACAAGCAGTCCACTCGTGCCTGCCTCTCTCGTTAGCTTCAAGCTACCCTTCCATGCCATTCTTAACACCCTCATGCAGTTTCACTCACCAGCACCAACGATCAGCACATGCAAGTCCCTCTTAGTGGAATTCGTCATCCTGAACAGTCGAATGGTGTGGCAAATCGTGTGCAGCACGTCGTGAACCAGAGCCCTGGAAAGGAGTTGTCGGCCGTCGTAGTGTACGTCCTGGAGCTTCGAGCTTAGTCCAGCGAGCTAAGGTTGAATTGCTAGCGTGCAGCGACGGTTCAAGATTATGCAGGGACGGCAGACCTATATTGCCGCGTTAGAAGAGTAGATAGGCTTGACAAGAGGCTGAAGTCGAAGTTGTGTGCAGCTTCATTTCGATGTGTCGTCATGGCTTCATGGATTGCGGCAGTTTGCCCACGCCCTTCACAGCTCTTGCCCCATGCAGTGCAAACTGTTTTTCTCCCACCTTTGCCCCGCCTGCCCCTCTCTCACACGATGCAACACCAAGACGACCAACAACGCTTCTCCGAAGAGGATGGCGATTACATGGCCGGTGAAACCACTCATGGGTGACGCATGCTTCCCCGATGCGTCGTATTGGTCAAATTGATGGTCGACGGCAGAAACGTGGGTCCAACACTGAAAAGGAGGCAGCGATCATCGCATGCAGGACGTTCGCCGGCGCCAGCGCGGCAGCTGCTCGCGTCCAGGCCGCCGGGCACCTCCGCCAAAACGTCAACCCTGAACAAGAAGACCATGAGCCCAGATTCTTCGTTCCATCGGGCAACCAAATCTCGACCTTGTTGCTGTGTACCGCTGTGACACGACAGCGCTGTTGTGACCTTACATTGCGATCGGAAAGCACGTGGCCATCTGCATTCCACCAGATTTTGCAGAGTCGTGCAAGAGCTTGGACGTCAGCGTGTGGCTGAACGAGTGGCACAGAACGTAGCCAGCACGAGCTTGAGGACATTACAACCGGCCATGGAGACCAGTGCAAGTGAAAGCGGCTCGCAGGTAGCTGCTGGTGGCGCAAATGATCTTGATGTGTGGTCCAACTCAGATGCAGACTCATCATATGGTGATCTGGCGTCTGAAACGGCCTCTCTGACCTCTAGCATCATGGCTGGCCACTACGAGAACGGGAGACGGTACCATGCTTACCAGGCTAGCGGGGAGTACATCCTGCCGGACGATGAGCAAGAGCAGGACAGGTTGGACATCAAATATGCGTCAATACAACTTGTCTTCAGCGACAAGGTGACGTTTGCGCCGATCGAAAACCCCCAGCAGATTCTCGACATCGGAACAGGAACCGGGATATGGGCCATTGATGCTGGTGAACAGTTCCCTAGTGCTGTCGTCACTGCAACAGACCTGAGTCCCATCCAGCCAACATGGTGGGTATATTCTACGCTTCAACGCCATATTTGGTCCAACCCAATTCTGTCATCACACCCGTTTTCTTTATTCCACCCTTCTCGCCCACCAGACGGTCCGAAAGCTTTCATGTCGTCTCGACATTACTACAACTCCAAGCTAACACTCCTAGGGTCCCACCAAATGTCAAATTCGAAATCGACGACGCAGAAGCAGACTGGACCTGGCCAATCAACCACTTCGATCTCGTGCACATGCGCACCATGACAGGTTGTATACGTAACTGGGACAAGCTCTTCAGACAAGCCTATGCCCACACCAAGCCCGGTGGCTACATCGAACTGCAAGAGATGGACTACTTCGGCGTCATCCAGCCCACCTCGCGCAGCCCTGGTACCTCGTTTCACACGTGGTGCACAGAGCAAGGCAAAGCTGCGATGAAGGTTGGCGTGAACCTCAGGACCAGCGTGGAGTTTATGAAGGAGAGTTTGGAGAAGGTGGGGTTTGTGGATGTCACGGCGAGGGAGTTTAAGCTGCCGATTGGACCTTGGCCGAAGCAGAAAAGACTCCGGGACGCAGGGCTCCTGCAACTGAGCGCGATGTTGGAAGGCATCGAAGGGTTGAGCTTGCGGTTATTGAAATTCTACGACGGCTGGACGCTTGACGAGTTGAAGGTGCTCCTGGCGAAAGTCAGAAGCGAGTTGAAGGATCCTGGGTGTCATTCCTACTGGCCTCTGTAAGTGCACTTCTTATATAAGATGATCCCGGTCGAGAGCTAACGAACGCAGCATCGTCGTTGTTGGCAGAAAGGCCGAATAGAACGGAGCATCTACACATACATCGAGCCTAAATTCTTATTCCTTGTCTTTCGATTCCCTCATACCCTTTTCTTCAATGCCAGTATTGAAACCGCTTTACCCACTGTCCTTTTGCATTCATCCCTTCTTCCGTAGCAATCACAATCACCTATGCTACGCAAACTTCGCACAAACAACAAGAGGCACGGTTACGCCTACAAAACCCCCTCTCCGATTCCGCACATCCCCTCATACTGCGTCTCAAGATGTCTCCACCCTCCGCACGCAACCTCGTACCGAACCCGCCCTCGGTGACCGCACACGAATACCCCAAAGAAATACAGCTCACCTCCCAACTAGGAATCTCCCAGCTCCAAACCCTTGACCTCCTACACGCTCATAACGACGATGTGGCTGTGGCTCCAGCATCTCCAGAAAAGGACGGATTGAAAGTGAGTCGAATCACGGAATGGCTAGGATTGCCCGAACCCGATGCTCGTACGCTGTTGAAGGTCAAGAGTGTGGATGCAGCTGCAGCAGTAGAAGCGTACAATGTTGGGTCGAAAGTGAACGAGTGCACTTTACGACTGCCGTTGAACGAACTCCAAGCTCTTCGTCTGCTGTGCTCGAATAAGGGTAATGTAGCTACCACGTTGGCAGCTTAAGATACCGGCGGAGTGGAGGAGGTATTTCATAAAGCTTTCGCGTACCAACCAGCCTACCTCATCATCCAGGAAGACACGATAACACAAAGAAAGCGGTGTTGAGCTGTTGTGCGCAAAGTCGAATATGCACGAACTCTGGTTACACAATTCAGAGACGGACTGCTCAGTCAGACAAAAGTAAAAGACGAATAACGCGTTGTTGATCTGTCTGATCAGATCGGGTTCGAGAGAATGGTTGACGGAATGACAAAGACAAGGGTGTGTGCTGTTGAAGTACCCTTCGTCGAGCACGAGATGACAGGGAAAACGTGATGGCTTCACACAATAGGTCCAGGTCCAGCTGCTTGAATCCAGATAAAACAAAACACACATTGCTACGCACATTCTGAAAGCAAACCATGAGAATCCAAATACTGTCACAGATCAAATACAATGAGGTGTAGCTTCACATGCTACAGATGTAGAAATGATACCCGGCTCGTGACTCGACACCTAGGGCCGTGTCATTTTGCCGAGGTTGGTTACAAGCTTTCCCCAGCTTGCGACATCGCGGCTGCCGCAACCGCATCAAAGCCCGACTTCCTATCTCCACCCGTCGGTTCGTCACCCGTCAGCCGATATCCACCATCAACTCTACTTCCCCCTTTGCCTTGACACCAATCTCGTCTGGTGATCCATCTCTTGTCGAAATAGCTTTTGCGACAAAGCTAGACGCATCTTGAAGACGACTTTGAGAAGATTGTATCAAGATCAAAGAAAACGCAGACAAGATGGTCGCAGACGCACTCGTCTACCACCCCACGGTGTCGCACTACCTCAAGTTCGTTGCGACGACCAGTCAGTCACCACACCTTCTGTCACGAAACAGTGTATTAACCCTACCCAGTCGGCCGTGACAAAGTCCTCCGCACCCTCCAATACTTTTCCCGCTTCCTAGCATGGTACCTGTACCGCACCAACCGCCCCCTCTCCACCATCGCGCCCTTCGACGCCACCAAGAAGCAGCTCGGCACAGCGCGCAAGCTGATGCGCGTCGGCAAATTCGTCGAGCACTTCAAAGCCGCGGCTGTGGCTTCAGACTCGACCTCGCTCGACCCCGTGATCAAGGCCACGAGCGTGGGCCGCCAGCTCGGATATGCATTTTACATGCTTTTCGATTCCGCGAATATTCTTGATGCCACGGGGATCAAGAAGAACACACACAGCGTCAAGCTGTTGAGAACTGCGAACCAGGCGTGGCTGAGCGGGATTTCGTTCTCCATCCTGCAGTCTTTGTACGCACTCTATGGATTGAGGAGTCGCAGTGCTACTGTCGCTGCCAGCAGTGACCCCGAGAAGGTTGTTGAGCAGAAGAAGGTTGCCAAGGAGCTGAACGCGATCAAGGTCCAGCTTGTCAGCGATCTTTGCGACATCACAATTCCTGCCACAGCACTTGGGTGGGTGCAGTTGGATGACGGCATTGTTGGACTTGCGGGTACGACGAGTTCGCTGCTGGGGGTGTGGAGTCAGTGGAAGAAGACTGCGTAAGCAAGCAACGCAACAGGTGTGTGTTGGGAAGTTGGTCCCTTCGTTCGTCCTTGTCGAATACATTACAAGGTTGTGTCTCGTTCGATCACGACCTGGAAATTGTACATGGTTGGCGTTGTCTCACATCAACCTTTCCGCAACTCGATTTGCCGAGTTCAGCATCTCGATTTAGCCGCACGGTGATTTGTCTTGTGCATACTAATGGCGAGCCAGTCATTCCACGCCGTCTCCTTATGTGCCATCAAGCACCCTTGTAAGACTCGATACCCTCGCTGCTACCTCTCTTCTGAAGGAGAGATTTCTGCCTGAACCGCATCGTCTTCGCTGCTAGCCTCGCCGTTTTCCCAAACCTCTCTTCTGCAGAAGATTCCATACATCGTTCACCCTGGGGAACGTTCCCAGGGCTTGTGACAGCCTCGGCACAAAGAATCCTCGCGTGACGAGCGAGTGGGTGGGAGCCGGGAAACATTGCTACATTTGCACGTGAAGATGTGATGGGAGGGGTTTTTTTTTTCTAATGCTGGTAAATATGTCTCGTATGAGTCGGATATCACGGCTCTTCTCTTGAGCTGTGCCAACATGCCGTCCGCCAACGCCAACGCCAGTAAGCATGAAGCTCATAGTACATGTCGGTGCAGTGCCCGTCCCCAAGTGCTCTCGAGCTGTTGAGATGGGCTGAGCCCCCTAGACCTTGTAGAAGCAGAAAGCGTGGTAGAAGTCAGAAGCAGCCAACTCCTCCTCACTCGTCGACAGCTGCCCCGTCCTGCGGTCTCTGACCCCCATGCGCTCACTCAGCGGCCCCAGCTCAGGGTCATCCTTCTGCTCCTCCCAGACCTCTCTGAACGGCTTCCTGTACTGCAGCTCCAGATTGTAGTCCTCGGCCAGAGCGCGGAAGGCCTCCCACGGCACCACGTACTCGGGCGCTTCGACGGCTTCCTCGAGGAAGTAGAAGTACTTCCAGCCGTAAGGGGGGCGGAAGGTGCCGTCTGGGGGTGTTTTGCCGGGGAATTTGACGCGGTAGATGGTGTTGCCGAACGCGAAGCCTTCCTCTTCGACCTGGCCGTCTTCTTGATCGTTGTTCGCGTCCTTGGCGTCTGCGTCTTTCTTCTCGCCGTCCGCGTCTTTCTTCCCGCCGTCCGCGTGTTCAGACTCGTCAGGCTTCGGGCTGTCGAGACTCTTCTCCGGATCCCAGCCGTCCTCGTCGTCGCTGGCGAATGCGGGGCGGTCGTCGTCGTCGTCGTCGTCGTCGTCGTCTGCGCCGGTTGCGTCGGCGGGCGCGGTGCCGTTCGCTTTGTGGTGGTCGATGACTTTGGCGGAGAGGATGTCGGAGTTGGGGATGCAGCCGATGAAGCGCCCGCCTTTCTTCAGCGCTCCGGCGACGTTGCGGAGCATGCCCTTGGCCTTTGCCTCGCTCTCGAAGGCGTAGTGCATGCAGAACATCATCGTGACCATGTCCCAGCCGCCGCCTCCCCACCGCTGGCTCACGGCGTTGCCTGGCCCAACACCGGGGTCGATGCCAATCTCCCGTATGATGGGTATGTCGCCCAGCCACTCGCCGAAGCAGTCCTTGGCGTAGAATTCGGCGTGGAAGAGCCGACGCGACTTCTTCTGCATCTGCGCATAGCGGTCCTTGGCCTGCTTGATGGACACGTCTGCCGGGTCGCAGCCCACGTACAGCTCGACTTTCCTGGACGCCTGCCATTTCTGCAGGTCGCCGCCCTTGCCGCAGCCTATGTCGAGGATCTTGAGATTGCGCTCGTCGCCAATGAACTTTTGTATGAGCGACGACTTCACCCAGTTGTTGTAGCTGCGCAGGCCCTTGATCTTGCTGTCTGTCTGCCGCCACTCACGGCCTCGCTCGGGGACCATGTTGTAGTGCTGCTTGACGACATCGTGGACTCCGCGAGACGCAGCTTCCTGCTGTGCAGTCCTTGCGGCTTCCTGCTCTCGCTCCAGCTGCCGTCTGCGCGCGGCTTCGCGGTCGGCTACGGAGAGTCGGGAGGCGGCGCCGGGTCGCTTGCGCTGTCGCGGTGGTGATCTTGAGCGTGAACGCGATCGGGACGGGGAGCGGCCGCGCTTCCTGTCGGCCATGGCGCGCTGGAGGGCGGCAGTCGGCTGAGTGTCGCCGCAGCGTTGTGTGTAGCTGAGCGTAGGAGGCCACAGGCTCTGAGGCAGCAAAGCAGACTCGATGCTTTCTCTCTCTCGCGCGTACCTCCGGGGCTGCAACGTGAAAGTTGGCCGAGACAGCTGCGGAGGGTGCGGCTCCTAGCTCCAGCTCCGCCGCGCTTGCCAAGGCGTGCATCATCGCCGCATCTTCGCGCTCGTCCACCCGCCAAACAATCCCCACGCCCGCGCCCACGCCCACGCCCACGCCCACGCCACCTTTACCTTGCACCGCTCCCTTTACCTTCCACCGCTCCCTTTGCCTTGCACCACTCCCTCCCTCGCCCATACACACCGCCGAACAGCCGTCATGGGTGACCCGCAGTTCGCCCAGTACCCGGACCTGCAGCTGGCGCAGAGTGTCTTCCAGCTCACCAATCCCGCCGCGTCCAAGTCCGCCAAGCAGTCGTCGCTCAAGACGGTGCAGGAGGCCGTCCACGAGAACAAGATGGCCCCGCTCTACCGCTATCTCGCCCACCCAACAGAAGGCGTCCTGAATGCGTCGGGCGAAGGCTCCGCAGACCAGCCCCCGACCCAGCGCAGACCGTCGGCCAGCATGGCCAGCATGCTCGCCACACGGAATCCCTTGTTGCACGCACCGCTTTCGTGGGACGAGAAGCTGTACGAGAGCCTCAAGGCCGAGAACGAGAAGGAGCTCGAGGCGATCCAGAAGGAGGAGGACGAGGCGGCGGAGAAGGCAGGCGAGACCGAAGTGCAGGCTGCGCGGGGCAAGCGGGCGGAGCTGTACAACCGCATAGGAGACAAGGTGCGATGCATCGTGCGGCAGCGGAAGCAGGCGTACTGACTGTGACCAGGACAAAGCCATCGCCAGCTACGAGGCCATGTTCGAGAAGACGGGCATCCTCGGCACCAAGATCGACCTTGTCCTCGCCATAATACGCGTCGCGCTCTTCTTCGGCGACAAGGTGCTGGCAAAGAAGACGATCGAGCGAGCGACCGCGCTGGTCGAGAGCGGCGGTGACTGGGACCGCAGGAACCGTCTCAAGGCGTACACCGGGCTGCATCTGCTCACCGTCCGGTCACACGCGCAAGCCGCTCCCCTCCTCCTCGACAGCCTCTCCACATTCACCAGCTACGAGCTGTGCAGCTACTCGAACCTCGTCGTCTACGCCATCCTCGCCGGCTCCTCGTCGCTGAAGCGGGTAGACTTCAAATCCAAGGTCGTAGACGCACCGGAGATCAAGGCGATTGTCGGCAGCGCGGAGGAGAAGCTGTCCGCTATCACAGGGCAGACGTCAGCAGGACCGGCAGCCGGCGACGAGGAGATGGCGGATGCTTCAGGCTCCACAGCGACACCGATCCCGACTGCTGTCAACCTGACAACGCTCGGCGGCCAGCAGGACAAGGAGGTAGCCGTGGACTTCTCACCGCTGTCCAAGCTCGTCAAGAGCCTGTACGAGGGCAACTACAAGAACTTTTTCACTGCCCTGGCCGAGGTCGAGACCAGCTTCCTCAGCCAGGACCGCTACCTCTTCGAGCACCGCGGCTGGTACGTGCGTGAGATGAGGCTGCGGGGCTACCAGCAGCTGCTGCAGTCGTACCGCGTCGTCGGTCTCCAGAGCATGGCGAACGACTTTGGCGTCACCGTCGACTTCCTCGACAAGTGCGTTCCCCCGCCCCCCCCCCCTCCCCCCCTTCATGCATGCAGACAACACAAATGCTAACCACAGCCAGGGACCTCGCCAAGTTCATCGCCGCCGACCGCATCCCGTGCACCATCGACCGCGTCAAGGGCATCATCGAGACCAACCGACCCGACGACAAGAACAAGCAGTACGCGGACGTGGTCAAGCAGGGCGACCAGCTCATCACCAAGCTGCAGAAGTACGGCCAGGCCGTCAGGCTGAGGGGCAGCGAGCGCGGTTGAGCTTGCGACAGTAGTGGAGTGTAGTCACGATGGGACATGTGTAATGATCTGAACCCAGTAGACGTAGAGCCGCTCGGCAGACGAGTGGCTGGATGAAGCCAAAATGAACAACATCAACGCTGTACTCTCGCACTCGCTGGCCATCCAGTCACGTTCGGCAACCGTCGAGCGAAGCCTTGCAGAATATCACAAAAGCGTGCGACTACGCTAACGTCAGAGAAAATGCAGAACGGCGACTTTCTTTGACCAAGGCGTGGGCAAGCTCACCAACGCGAGAGACCGCTCGCCCCTCCACTGTACTCTCGTCGTCTGCCCTGCCCCGCATCCCCTTTCCTCTCAAACAGATACATGCAGGTGCTCCGACACAGCTTCGTCCAAGGTCCCTGCCCAGGCTTCCTCAGCTCGGAACGCCTCGCCTAATCGCCGTGGTCCCGCAGCTATCTCCGCAACTCGGTATGCAGCGCGCAGGGACCGGTGTCACCATGGGCGGGTAGATACGCGGGATGATGTTCAATAAACTTCAGCCCAGCTCTCGTCCTGCATCCCTCCCATCCTCTCTTGCAACTCACCACCTGCCCGTCCACGCTTATGCAGCATACCCACGCGGAGCAACGAGACGCGCTTCAGGCAGATACGCGAACGGGCCCCTTCTTCCGCGGGCGAGTGGGGTGGAGATCAGTCGGTAAGCAGCTAGGGCGAGAGCTCCCACTACGGCCATGTCGCCGTCATCGGCTCACCTTCGCCTGAGCGCGGTCGCGAGGAGCGTGGCGTGGAGGGTGCCTGGCGTCGCTGCTGGACATGGAGGTAACTATCGGCCGTTTCATTATCGTCCTGAGTCCACGTCCGCTCGCTCTCTTTGGTCACTTGGAGCAAGTGGACCGGCAAGTAACGGAGACCGATGGGTACATGATGGGCTTTGTACCCCTCCACGATGGTGGGGCTCATGTTCTGCTCTTGACGCACAATCTGTAGCGAGCGTTGCTTTTGGATCTTTTCCGTGGCATTGATACCCTTCCTCGCTCACTTATCTTCCAGCACCGCGCATTGCTTTCGCACAGCGTACGCAGCCGCACATACTACTACTACAGTCGCCCTCGCTCCGCGTCCACGCCCGAACCATGTCGTCCGGTATCACAGAGACCGAGACGGTCCTCACCCTCGACAACATCAACCCACACGTCCGCGCGGCCAAGTATGCTGTCCGTGGCGAGCTCGCTGTAAAGTCGGAGCAGTACCGCGCAAAGCTGGCCAAGGGCGAGGGCAAAGACCTGCCCTTCGACACCGTCATCGCCGCCAACATCGGCAACCCGCAGCAGCTGGACCAGAAGCCCATCACCTTCTTCCGCCAGGTCGCGTCGCTGCTGGAGAACCCGCTGCTGCTCCAGCACGAGGACGTCCTCACTGGGAGTCTGGGCTACAAGAAGGATGTCGTCCAGCGAGCACGGAAGCTGCTGAAGGAGGTCAACAGCGTGGGCGCATACTCCCAGTCCCAAGGTGCACCAGGCATCCGCCAGTCGGTCGCCGAATACATCGAGCGCCGCGACGGCTACCCATCGACATTCGACAACGTATACCTCAGCAACGGCGCCTCGTCCGGCGTCAACACGCTCCTTCACGTCATCTGCGCAAAGCCAGAGACCGGCATCATGGTGCCCATCCCCCAGTACCCTCTCTACACCGCCACCCTCTCCGTCCTCGACGCCCGCTGCGTCCCCTACTATCTCGACGAGTCCGCCAACTGGGGCACCAGCATGGCCGCGATCCAGGAGAGCTACGACAAGGCGAAGAGCGAGGGCACAGACGTAAAGGCTATCTGCATCATCAACCCGGGCAACCCGACGGGTGCCTCGCTGCCTGCCGAGGACATCAAGAGCGTACTGAAGTTTGCGGCGAGGAACAAGCTCGTCGTCATCGCAGACGAGGTCTACCAGACCAACGTCTTCATCGGCGAATTCATCTCCTTCAAGAAAGCACTGCGCGACCTGCAGAAAGAGTCCCCCGGCCAGTTCGACCGCATCGAGCTCGCGTCCCTGCACTCGGTTTCCAAGGGCATGGTCGGCGAGTGCGGACACCGCGGCGGATACTTTGAGTTAGTCGGCTTCCATCCGGAGGTTGCGGCTGAGATCTACAAGTTCATCTCGATCCAGCTGTGTCCGCCGGTCATCGGGCAGTGCATCGTGGAGATGATGGTCAACCCGCCAAAGCAGGGCGAGGAGAGTTATGAGTTGTACAAGAAGGAGTACGACGGCATTTTCAAGGGACTGAAGGAGCGCGCGTATGCGCTGTATGAGGCGTTTAAGAAGATGGAGGGCGTGGAGGTTGGGGAACCGCAGGTCAGTACTCTTCAGGTCTCACATCCTCTCACCGTCCAGACTATCCCCGCTGTCCGGCTCCCTCGTAGTTGTGGGACGAGCTAACTGTACGAAGGGCTCCATGTATCTCTTCCCCACCATCACGCTCCCCAAGAAGGCTCTCGAGCAGGCGAAGAAGGAGGGCCACGCCGCCGACGAATTCTATTGCTTCCGCATGCTCGATGCGACAGGTGTGTGCACAGTCGCTGGCACAGGGTTCGGGCAGAAGGAGGGCACATTCCACTTCAGGACAACATTCTTAGCACCAGGAACAGACTGGACACAGAGGCTTGTAAAGTTCCACGAGGACTTTATGAGGGAGTTCAAGTAAGTGGTAGAAGGCTTCAAGTTGAGGGTGTTGGATGAGAAGGCGGGGGAAGGTCCGGGGGAAGGTCTGATTTGGAACGTGATGTAAAGCTGAATCTGAATGGCAGAGGAGGGAGGGGAAGTCGCAGCTCTGAAGTCAGATACTGTACCCCACGAGGGGGAATGTTGGAGTACATATGCACGATACTTGAATCAGACAGCCGATCACTAAGGCAATGCCACTCCCAGTTCCAGTCCCTGCGAAGTAGCTCATGTTCTTCGACCTCCCACTCTCCAGAACCTCTATTGCGCGCTGACCGTCCTTGCAATACAGCACGTATAGGTCAACTCACAAGACTTTGCATGGAGCGTGCGGCGCATATGAACTTGCAAGAGGTAATGAGGAGGATACTCAACAAAGCAGAAGGTGCCCACACGAACATCCACATCCAAGAGTCTGGCGTTGATACCCACGCACAGGCAAGCAGGCTGAGCATGCAGACAAGCACAGACCAAAGGGAAACATGATATGCGCTGTCGGTGCTGTGCTCATAGTTTTGCCAAAGCGGCAGTGTTCCGAACAGCGCGATGCGTGCTAGCACGGTGATGCTGGACGCTCCCTACCGTGACAGCGGGACGACGACGTAAACGGCTTGGATCTCGCATCCACTAGCACCTGAGGGGCGGACATGGAGCTGGATCGCTGGCACGGCCCGGCCCGTGGGACTGCGAGCTCGCAAATCCTCGTCTCTGCCCTCACTCATGTTGGGGTTTGAACAAGCGTTTGTGGGCGTGGTTTCCACTCGCAGGGTTGGCAAACTGCAATGGATTGACCCGTCGCTCGAACGGGGAGCCCTGCTTGCTCCAATCATGTTTTGTGTCCAAGGTCTCGATGGACAGTCGAGAGGTGTGGCCTTGGGGTTGAGTTAGTTGTGTGGAATTGGCCACCTCTCTCTCTCTCTCTCGCGCACCATCAGCACCTGCTGGTCTGTCGTTGTCCGTTGTGTCCAGCGTCTGGTTGGGTGGGATTGCTCGATGTTCAAAGAGAACGTGCTAGAGCTCTTGAAATTCTGATCAATGTACTCGGCGCACGATCAGTGCTGCAACCTGACGACCGAATCGAATCTGGGACTAGCGAGAATAGGGTCGTATGGATGGAAGTATATGCTGTGCAAATCTTGCTGGTGGAGAATGAGATAAGTGCGCAAGTGTGAAAGCACTACTTGCACAATTGTCGGCTTGACTCGAAGACAGATTGTGGGCGAAGAACTGTTGGTCGAGTGGAGAGATCAACAAGACGAGCTGACCTTGTGTGATCTTTGTTCATTGCTTACATACGAAATCAAACGCGACCGCCAGGGTATCATAACAACCAAACACGCTTTCTGCCTTTGCCTGCCTTCATGTCTCCGACGGTCTCCGCGTGTTGAACGGATTTTCGCCCTTCTCGATCTTCGTCGTCGTCTTACCCACACAGTCCCTGTCTGTCTCCGCAAACCAGTCATAGTCGCTCTTCGTCAGACTGCCAGTTCGCTGACTCGCCATCTTGTACAGATTGCGCTGGGACTCCCAACTCGATCTCGACGCTGGCCTGTTGTTGTCGCTTCTGCTGAACGGCTTTCCGATGGAAGACGCGATGCTACTCTTGCTCTTGTGCTCTGCTTTCGTGCTTGAATCTTTGCTCAGTCTGCGCTCGAAGGTTCGGGCGATGGCGCTTAGGCGACTGGGTTGCTGTTGCTGGGATAATACGCCTGGAGACTCGGGTAGACTCTTCCATGCACCTTGTTCCGCGAGTCCGATGCCAGGTCGGCCATCGAGGCTGGTTTTTGGGTATTCTTCGACATGGACAACGATCTCGTTGACAACTAGAATCTTGTTGGTGGCGAAGGAGCTGATGATGGGCCAGAAAATGGGAATCGAGGCGCACAGGATGGCAATATTGACTTCAAGGACGCTGAATATGTATACAACCGGTGTGTAGTAGGTCATATCGAGAATAGGAATGGTACCGGCGCGAGTCATGCAAAGTGAGATCATGCGGCCTATTGACACAACGGCGACACTGGAGGGTAATTAGTGGGTAGGAACCTGAACCCATGCGTGGCCACTTACACTCCGCCCATAGCGAATAGAGCGATGAGCCCTACTCTGCTCTTGCCTGCGAGCCGTAGCATCCCAAGAAACGGTAAGGGCAACAGTAAGACAACAATGTCAAGAAACATGTTGGTAGCGGCGTGAGCTGCCCACATGGCAAAAAGCTTGCCTGGGTCTTTGGTGCCCCAGCCCACACACTTGCCCTTCAACGTCGGATTCCAGTTCTTAGCAATGGGCTGGCAAGGAAACAGGGCAAGAATGAGGAACGAAAAGCCCCACGTGGCAGATACAATGATTACGGACCAGATACACTTTCGCGCGAGACGGTATTGCGGAGAGGTGGTGGAGGTTGTTGTTTCGGCAAAGAGGCGCATGTACTGGAAGAGGATGGCCAACTTTATGAAGGTTGTGCTGGCGCAGTAAGCAGCGTTGCTCAACCATACATACTGTGGCAGTTGTCAGCTACTGCGCGCCAGGTTCATCAGAACCATACAAGGCATGACTGACCTTAAAGTACGCTTCTTTATCACTATGACTGAGAGTATAGAAGTGTAAACCGAGCCCATTGTAAGGCACTACGTCGAAGTTAGAGGCGACTAGGCTTACAAATATCATGGTCTAGACATACTCAAGCAAACAATGCTGTCACCAGCTATACTGGCAATACCAGCAAGGAAGACGAAGGCATCATCCCAGCCCCAGAGGCGATCTCGAAAGCGACTCCACAACCGCAGGCCTGCTGCTAGTATGGCGAGTGACTGAAGTTACGAGTAAGCGGAAGGTGGTTGATGTGAGGAAGCGTAAGGCTTCACATACCAGGAACGTAATCGTCGTCCCTAAGATCGTCTGAGGCTGATTCACCAGAGGGAGATGTGCGTTTCTGGGGTCATCTCTTGCGTCGGCTGGTGATATAGTCATGCTTGTGAAAGAGGTTGCTCAGCACTGCTGTATGGCGCATTCGATCCTTGGAGACGTTGACAACAGTTCGGAATAGCCAAAGGATATATCGGACGTCCTCAGTGTATTGTCCGTGTTGCTAGGTGTGCCTCAGTTGTTCTACATCATAGTCCGATGGACCTAAACAAGTCTCGGTACAACGCCCAAGTATTGAGGCTGAGAATAGGTCTCCAAAGAACGAGGGGGCGTGGAGACATATAAGCATAGGGAGTGATCCAACGATCAACAACCGCGAACTGAACCTTAATGTTCTAGCATGGAACCGCTGTGCCTCACCATGTCCAAGGGTTAGATTTCCCTGCATGCACCGAACACGACTCTAGTCGTGCGATGATGCAGGGCTCTCCTGCTCCGGCTAGCCACAAACGGTTGTGTACGGGCCAGGGATTGCCATATTGTTGGAAAGTTGGATGATTTTCGGACACCGATGTCCACAGTTCCCAGTACCGACGGTATCTAGGCGAGCGTCCGTGACAATGGATGGCAGTTTGCTCGCCACCCCAAGGTGGTTCGTGCATCCTTGGTGTGAACGGTGTGCAGAACACTTGGTGTTGGTGAGACATCTTTAACCGTTAGCGACGAATGAACAGAACAACCACTCCCCGCGGAGCCCTCCCGCTTGCAAACCGCCTTGTGCCGCCTTACCCTCCTCGAGACCGCTTCCGCAACCTTATATCCCAAACAGCATCTGCAACTGCGAGTGGACGTTCAGAAAATTACACCTTGTCGCTGGCCCTGGCAACTTGCCAATCTCAGCTTTGCTTTTAACACGTGCAGGTCGATAGTGCATGGTGTTGTAGCAAAAAGAAAGAACCCCTACCCCGAAGGGCCGACCAAACAAAGGGCGTGTTGTCATCCCCAGAGGTGCATGTTGGTCGTCATCCCTGCGCGTGGCCTTGCCTGAGACATTACCGTAGCCTTGGCAATCTAGGGTTCGGCGCGATTGTTCGTTGGTGCTTCATGATTGTGTATGGTGAAAGAATTCGAATCAGGTTTCTTACCGCACCCGGCAGCAATTGTTCCTTCTCTTGCAGCGAATCCTGCGAGTACGAAGTCTCAGTAAGCAGAGAGTACCTAGTTTGCTTACTGCGGGCGTCGTCCCACTGCACGTCCAAAGAACACCTCCGATCTCCACGGTGAGCAGTCCACAAACCATACATCAGCCTGAGCTGCGGGACGGTGTCACCAACGTGTCAGTCTCGGTGTTCGCTGATCACAATGGACTGCGGATACAGTCTGCCGTTGCTGGTTTGTCGCACTCGCCCTCGGGGTAGGTGTCGCGAGCCTGAGTCGTGCGCCACAAGGTTCGACCGCAATCGTGCCGTTTGTATGACGGGCCTTCTTCTGTGGAGCGCGAGATGAGGTGCATTGTGCACGGCAGCAAGCTCTAGGCGATTTTGTGTGTTTGTTGTGGAGTTGATTGAAGGTCAAAGCTGACCTGCACGGGGTGAGAGCTGACTGGCTAGCGCGCACACTGCAGCGACTGGTGAGAATGAACGTTGCAGGATGAGGCTATTCGGATACCGAACTGAACACGGTCCGATAAAGTTCAAAGCGTCCCGCAGACGGGCCGTACTCTATACGAAACGATAAATCGTCCTTGGAGTCAAGCTCCCTGTTTTCTTGGAGGACGAAAAAGTCAATCGACATCTGTCGCAGGCAGGTTGTGATGTCAGAGAGCATGCAAGTCTGCTTTTAGCCTTGTTGCAGCACAAGGGCTGGTTCTTTTCCATTCGATTACAACCCAACATCTTGCAGACTACACACATATTAGCTTCAACAACAAACGCTCAATAAGCTATTCCAAACTGTCCTCAAAATGCTAGTGACCGTGAACAGGAAATTCGACCTTCGACAACCACCGTCACTTTGAGGAACAAGTGCTTTAAACAAGCAACATATGGTCAGGATAGTGCTTTGGAGGACTTGAACTCTGCCTGACACGAACACCAACTCTTACTTTCCGCCTGAACGGTCACAGATTCGAATGCCTTTAATTGTGAAAGCATGCGTTTACAACAACGAGCTTTGGCCAATCATGGACTGCCGGTGATAGAAAGCTTTGCCGGGGGCCGAGGTGGCGCTAAACGCAGCTAGCTTTTTCCAACGCCGCTGATGCTTGTGGGGATGCTTATCAGCTTGACGGGAAAGCTTGGTGATGGACAACGATATCGAAATCGTGATCTTTGAACGGAGTACGTCTTCATTGCAGTCATCCACTTGCGTATCACTTGCCGACGCATCACTTACACACGATGCGCTGCACAGAGACCAAGGGTCGAACGTATTACTGATGCCAAAGCGTTCAGTGTAATTCGATATTCCCGCCAGACATGTGCTTGTGCACACGACACACTTCCCTTTCAAGCATAGCTCTCACGCCCTACCGCGTCCGAGAAAACTTTCTCTGAGCTCCCACTGCCTGCACTCCAAGAGCAAGGTTACGCGTTGCCTGTTGAAGAAGTTGCAAGAGGCTGGAAGTGGGGATCACACGCTCAGTCTTTGGGTGGCACGAAATGCGGGCCCGGGGCAACGAACCAGATGCGAGGGACCGACCTCAGCGCTTTTGCATAAAGAGCTGATCATTGCTGCCGTTTATCGAAATCGTTGCGGCCTTGCTCCAAACGTTCGCCTTTTACGTCAACTATCAACTTACCTTACGCAGCCTTCATTATCTCACAATCGCTATTGCTAAAAGACTTCAAGCTGCGCCTTGCGCATTCCATCTGACTCGAGGATGGCTTCTGCAAAAGAAGCATCTCCCAAGCTACGGAACTCGAGCAATGATGATGCTGAACGGCACACCAGCATCGCAAACGTTGACAAGGGAAGATGGGAACGCCTGTGGCCAGTGATTGCATGCGGTGCCGGACTGTTCAGTGACGGGTACCTCAACAACGTACGACAACGCCAAAGCGACACTTTCCTACGCAACACGACCCAAACAGCACTGCAACTTCAATGCGGCTCCTCACCCCATGCAACTTCACTTCCCATGCAATATGATATACACTACTGACAGTCGTCCCAGATCATTGGCCCTGTCAACACTATGCTCTCACGGATCTACCCTGATGCATATATAACGTCGTCCGCCCAAGCAAATGTAGCAAGTATCACCTTCGCCGGTACCGTCGTGGGTATGCTATTCTTTGGGTACACGTCTGACCATTTCTCACGCAAATGGTCACTCTTTGCATCAACAATCATCATCATTCTCTTCGCTGCCCTCGGCACAGGGTCGTACGGCGCAGGTGGTAGCCCGTCAGGCTTGCTCGCGGCTCTCGTTGCGTATCGATTCTTCCTGGGCATTGGTAAGACATATCACATTCTTAGACCTCTGCTCATCATAGGAGTTTCGATTGACAAAATTATCAGGCATCGGCGGCGAGTACCCAGCCGGCTCAGTGGGCTGTGCAGAATCGACCGGCGAGCTAAAATCTGGCAGCCGCAACAAATGGTTCATCCTCTTCACTAACGTGCAGATCGACCTTGCATTCTTTATCTCCGCCATCGTCGCGACCGTTGTCGTTCTGATCACCGGCGAAAACCACCTGCGTGTTGCATGGCGTATCTGTTTGGGCATTGGCATCATTCCACCTCTTTCCCTGCTCTATCTGCGTTTGAAGCTTCATGAGCCCGAAGCATTCAAGAGAGAGTCTTTAGCGAAGGCAAAGACACCATGGCTGCTGGTCGCTAGGTTCTACTGGTTCCGCCTTTCCATCGTTAGCATCATCTGGTTCATCTACGACTTCAGCGCCTACTCCTTCGGCATCTACGCAACCTCGATTCTCGCCAATCTCCTTGGCGAAGACACAGCGCTGTGGAAGAGCTTAGCGTGGAATATCCTCATCAACTTCTTCTACATGCCTGGTTGTCTAGCTGGTGCCTTCGTCGCCGACCTCCCATCTATGGGGCCCAAGAAAACGCTGTGTATCGGCGTAACGCTGCAGGGCATCATCGGTTTAATCATGGCAGGATGCTATCCGTGGTTGAGCAAGCCGGAGAACGTCGCCGGCTTCGTGGTTGTCTACGGAATCTTCCTTACGCTTGGAGAGTTTGGCCCTGGTGACAATATCGGATTAGTTGCTTCAAAGACGTGCGCGACTGGTATCAGAGGCCAATACTACGGTATCGCAGCTGCGGTGGGCAAGATCGGTGCGTTTGCTGGGTCTTATGCGCTTGATGCTTTGCAGACTGCCGCCGGTAATGACAAGATTGCAGCTGGACGCAACCCATTCTTCGTTGCAAGTGCGCTGGCTTTCCTTGCTGCGGGCCTGGTATTGCTATTGCCACATATCGGGCAAGATACTATCAATCAGGAGGATGTAAACTTCAGGGAGTACCTGAGGTCGAACGGATATGACACAAGTAAGATGGGGCTGGAAAGTGGGATCCACGGACAGTGAGAGGATTGTTGAGACGGAGAAGTGAGAGGTGTGACTGTAGATTTTCTGGCCATCACATCCTTGTAGGATCACTCGTCAGTATCACAGATCGAAGGCCATCTTGCTTGTGCAGATCAGTCTAGCACGGATGGAACGAGCTGTAATACACAAGCCTTTTCTTTCCACGTTTCGTGACAAGCTTGCAGATTGTGAGCTCATCAAGGTACTCTGCTCCTGTATATATCTATAAGGTTCGTCTATCTCTTGCACTGGTATGCACACATACCATCAGAAAATGTCACATCTTTCACATGCCCCTCATTCTTCAATTTGAAGCTTGACCGGATTCGAGTTAGCCCCACTCTGTTCGTGCCGAGTTCACAACACCCCGCGACCGGACGCAGCTCCGTCACTGCATGACTGCACATCACTGTGCCTGACGACCCTGAACATCAAGCCTCTCCCGTGCTTGTCATACGTCCAACACCTGTTCCTTCTGCATGCGCAGTTCGACACGGAGATGCTAGAGAAGCAAATTCAGCGTGTCACGCAACTACGTTGTCGGGCCTATTCACGGAAGATGTACCTAGGTACCTCGGAGGTATCGCGTCAGTTGACAAAGCGCGTTCTCTGGCGACATGAGCAACCCACTACCCCCACAAACAGGCTCGAGATGCGGCCTGTAGTGGGCCTGGTATCCTTGGAGTGACAATACGTGGCCGGACCGGCTCTTAAGACTCAATAAAAGCTCAATACCAAAGCTAGACAGACTTCCTTCCGCAAACATCACGCCAATCTCTCTATTCACTTGTCAGAACTGACCTCCAACCCCTTTCCTTCACTACACCCCACCATGTCTCCCGCAGCCGTCTCGAACGCAACGCCTACCCCCGCCCCCACCAACGGCGAACAAACCTCCCTCAAGTCGTCCACACAATCCGTCATCGCGTCTTCCTCGACCACTTCCTCGAAACCCCACGATGAAATCCCAGCTTGGGTTAACCCCGACCTCACACGCCTCATGCGCGTCGACAAGCAGCCAGGGAACTACGCAAGCGCCTCGTACTCGCTCGTCACGCTCCCCGCCGGCGCCCTCTTCGCGCGCATAACCACGCCCACGCCCGCAACCGTCGCATACTCGTCCGTACAAGCGGGCAAGAACCTGCATATTGAGCTGAACTGCGACTTGGTCTACATCAACCACTCCTGCTCGCCCACCTTAATCTTTGACATGGCTAGTTGGGAGGTGCGCGTCAACCCTGATCTGGAGGGCGGGCTGAATGAGGGTGACGAGTTGACGTTTTTCTACCCGAGTACGGAGTGGAGTATGGCGCAGCCGTTTGAGTGCTTGTGTAAGACGAGTGAGTGTAAGAAGACGATCAAGGGTGCGAAGGATATGCGGTTGAGTGATTTGGATGAGTATTGGTTGAGCGAGCATATTAAGGAGTTGTTGCATGATAGAGATGCTAGAAAGAATGGGATATGATAGCTACAAATGAAAGCGTTAGTTATCTGTCAAGGTGTGTTCTTGTTGCACCACGTTGGGGTCGAGTCTCCATTTGATACAAGAGCCAGTGAGAATGCCACCCTGCTTACCGTTCTCGCTGCGAGTGTTACAGTTGTCGACAATCTTTCTGAGCTCTGGACCATATGTAGGCTGACTAAACGTCGCTTTGCACTCCTTAAGAGCCTCGAGCGACATGTTATATCTGGCACATGCTACCCTTTCCTGGAGATCTCCCCTTTCTAAAAGCGATTAGAACATAACGTGGATACGGGCTCACAGGACATTCACCGTTCATCACCATCCCGTACTTCTATCCACACAAGGTCGACGTGGAAAGTCCCATATTACTCTCAGCAACACAATGCTGACCGGACCCAGGATGCATGCCACAGTGAATTCAGTCCAATATGTGGCGGCGTGGGCCGCTGTAGAATACGATGGAATACTGCGCTGAGTTGCTATCTAGCTAGGAGAAGACGGTATATACTGGCCCTGTAACGTGCTAGTCCAGAACAGTCTAAGCAAGGGTAATCGGGTCTTGTAAGGACTGACTGACACTGCAACAAATTCTAATATGTTATGGAGATTGAATGGCAAGATCTACGCTCCAAAGGTGTCTTTGGAAGGACTGACCACACAAAGACCACAGCAGACGGCAAGGTACTGCTGTTGATGTGGGTCTTCACGTACAAGACAGACGGAGATGGATATCTCTTACAGTTCAAGGCTATGGGAAACCTTACCTGGTTTTTAGGTATCCAAATCGTTTGCAATCAAGCTCTACATAAGGCTTGGCTAGTGTAAGATGCATTCTTTGACAAGGTGTGCGCTCAATTCAGCATTGAGGCTGTGGGCAAGGCTCCAAATGTTCCACTAACAGAGAACTGGCTGCCGCAGTCTATCAAGGAGCCTGAAGCTGCTCAAATAAAGCTCTATCAGCAACTAGTTGGCTCCCTTGCATATATTGCTGTCTGGGGTAGGCATGACGTTGCGTGCACGCATGTTGTCTTTGCCTGCCACCTCACCAATGAAGGACAGTCTCACGTCTCAAAGATCCGTTAGACCTGGCGCTACCTAGTCAGTACAAAAGCTATCGCTCTTGAAGCCTCTGCCGGCACGCAGGAAATGGCTGGGTATCTCTCTGGTGATCCAACATACCGCAATCCTATCTTCTTTGGATCCTCTGATGCCTCATACGCTGATGAGCCTGAGACTTCCTGAAGCTCTCAAGGCTATGCGTTCAAATTTGGTGGACTCATGATTGACTACAGGTCAACAGTACGACAACTCTGCACTCTACAACTATGCATCCTTACGGTGTGAGCTTTATGGCAAAGGACCGGGACCAGAGCTGAAGCCTAGTGTTGGCGACCTTCCGCCACCTGTTGTGCGGAACAAGCATTTCAACAGTCCGGTGCTGCGCGAGTCTCCTCTTCCAACTCCACCAACTATCTGTGGTCAGTCGATGTTTGGGCCTTCACCTTGCATCATACCGGATCTCAGCTCGTCGTTGAGCGACGTCGTCGACTCCTACGCCCAGAGTTCTCCATTGAGCGATGCAACAACGGCAGTAAACCCACTAACATCAAGCGCACTGAACTTCAGGGACCTAGCCTTGAAAAGTCAAGGCTAATCGCTCCCTTCATCTCCTCTGCGATACCATGAACAAGGCAATCGTGCAACGGTTAGGGTTGTGCCGACTTCATCTTTCGCCAGGTAAGCTCTCCGCGTCCTCAGTCTGACGCAACTGCTGACAAGGTCGCGGTCACTGCGCGGAGATCAATCCAAACGAAGTGATCATACTGTTCGACAAGGACAAGCAGCTCGTCAAAGTTGACAAGTACCCATGATGCAGTGCATCTGGCTTCTTCACACAACTGCTTGATGGTCATTTCCTGGCGAGTTGTTTGCCCTTCCCTGATCTTCAAACCTAACTGACATCAGACTTGGACTACGATCTTACGTGTTGCGTTCGCCTCCGCAACGACTTCCCATGCGCCATCACCACCATGCTCCAATTCATTGAGACTAGCAACTATATGTTTGATAAGAGAGCGTTCACAGAGTTTAGGCTTCTAACGACGCTTTACTTCCACATCCACGCCTAACTTGTCAGCAGCAAATATGGCATTGCTGCATTACAAGAGTGTGCCGTCAATGCCTACTTCGGTATCGCAGAACACGAGATAAAGCCGGGCGTCCTAGGTCTCTCCGGCGGTCAGCTTTCCGATCTCCATGTCGCTGTGCCTGGCTTCCCTGTATACCACCGGCAAACAGACATGCTGGTGGAGAGTCTGTGATCATGCCGATCGATCGCCTTCTCAATTCGCTCATCTTGCTGTGGAAGAATACGCAGTCGCGCCTCGATGCTTTGCGCAAAGCGGTGCTTGAGCTAACCAAGCGTCATCTTAACAAGCTACTACGGGTGCCGTTCTTCGTTACGCTTCTGCAAGACAGGGTAGAGTTCGGGGACGACGTCGTTGCAAGTTTGGGAGATGATGGGTTCGAGGTGAAGGCATTCCAGATTCCTGAAGGTGCGAGGTTAAACCAGACTGTTCGGTTTGGAGTGCAGCGCAGGGAAGCTGCCTATGTCTGACCTCTCGGTGCCATCAGCCTCGAAGCTGGCCAGAGGCACGTGTGTATTGGTGTGTTTCTGAAATTGTTTAGCGTGCGTTTCGAGCACAACAAGAAGCTAGTGGTTTGCGTACCGGTTGTGACGTCACACACCCGTACAATCTACGACAACCTCGAGCCACCTGCTGTTTTCTACCCTACCTATTCAGATGCTCAAACAATGCCAGCTTTCTCATACCATCTCAGCTGCGCTGGCAGATTGTAGAGTGGTACCGTGGCTGGCTCATGCCCGAATGAACAAAGGCGCTTGACGTTCATTTGACGTCGAAAAGTTGAAGAGGTGGAGCATCACACTGGCGACTGCATCCGAAATATGGGGTCTTCCTTCCCGTCTTCGGATCCCTCCGGTAGATCTGGAGCCTGCGCACATCTCCCTTGCATGTCGACCGAATCGGAAGACATACTGGCTCCAGGTTTGAGGTGAAGTGGGTCCACGGGCAACGACAGAGTCGCATCCTCGACCCACTTAGACAAGACGATCACCAGGGCGGGCTGACTAGAGCATCATTCTCCACCTCCAATCGAACTCCTATTGGATCCTCATCAACGAATATAGCTACTAAGCTGACTTCGCCGAAGTTATCTTATCGACTACCTTATCCGTACAATAGGCACGCAGCAGAGACCAGTAATTCATCAGATGGCCGACTCCAATTGTGGCCCTCTGGAGAAAGACTGCGCACGATCTTGGCAATATGTCGCTCAGCTAGCGGCAGCTTTGTTCACCTGCACAAGTTCGTTACTGCCATTCGTACTGTTGCATATCTGTGCATCGAGACGAGCATGACATCACTGTGCTGATGCAGCATCATCACAGAAGAGACGGTGTAGTTGCCACTTTCAGTATACAAGTAAGATGAAAACTGTCTCTTGGAGCTGCTTCACAATCAAATCTCGTTCTCGTTGTGGTATCTTCTTCGCATCATGACACAAAATCTTCCTTCAGACGACGCTACGTCGTGTATCGTCAATCTTTCCGACTATGATACGAAAGGACTCTGCTCCAACTACACCCTGAGGAGGCACATACACGAGACTGAGGCCAATGCGGGCTGTTACGAGGCGAGGTCAGATTGGCTCAAGTACATTGGGCTAGTCGAGCAGTTCGGTGGTTGCAACCCTGTCAATGGTAACTTCTCTGCGGTGGTGCTTCCACTTTGCAGGCCAGAACGTCTGCGACTTGTAGCATACATCCTCGAATGTCAGTTAATTACGCGCCATCCTATTGTACTACCATGAGAAGCTGACTGGGACGTAGATGCTTTCCTCTATGACAACATGGTCGAGCTTGTGACAAATGAAACGGTATGAACCCTGTATGATCACGAAGCCGTTTCATAGGAGTACTGACACGTCGACAGCGGCCTACCGATACATCAGAGAATCAAGAATGGAGTTTCACGAACCCAGCATTGGGCAAGACTCAGATACAAGCAAAGATGATGACACAGCTCACTGCGATCGACAAAGCATGCGCACAGCGAGTGAAGTATGTATGGGAAGAGATGCTTTGTACCACTTTGCGAGACAAAGACCGGCAGTTTACGTCGCTTGAAGACTACGTTGACTTCCGCATCGTTGATACAGGCGCACCGTAAGTATATTTATAACTTCCCGAGATTCAAATTGTCCTGACGTTATATGGAACAGGTTCGTAGAAGCCATGCTTCTGTTCGGCATGGGTATCATCCTGACCAATGAAGAAGATAATCAACTCGAATCGGTACGGAAACCCTGCTACGCAGCTCTAGGCCTAGCGAACGATTACTTCTCCTTCGATCGCGAGTACGCCGAATTTCAAGCATCTGGCGAGTCACAGACGCTCACAAACTCCGTTTGGCTTCATATGAAGTGGCACGACGTGGATGTTGCGGCTGCAAAGGAGATGGTCAGACAAGCAACTCAACGCTACGAGGCACAGTTTCTTGACCTGTGCGCCGAGTACCGCCACAACAACAGCCCATTGGCGGATCATGTGGACCGTTACCTACGAGCGTTGGCCTATCAGGTCAGTGGCAACGTCGTTTGGAGCTTAAATTGCCCACGATATCATCCACGTTACAGATATGATTCGAACGCAGGCCTTGAGGATTCGCTTACAGCAGACCGATTCTTTGGTGGGTTGGGAGATACGCATGTACCTATCGAGGTGCACTCTGCAAGAAACAGCCGTGGCCATGAAGTTGAACTTACTTCTCTTCCGAGGCACCAAAGACGAGAGTCGACCGAGACGACCACCACGACTGAGAGTGACGATGGCTCCTCCATTGACGATGACATTTCTACTGCTTCTTCGCGATCATCCCGCGCTGCCGACTACGATCATGATCACCGCCAGCGTAAGCAATGTTCAGAACCGGCCCAGCTAGACGACAGACATGCTCGAGCGCCCTTCGAATACATCACCTCCCTTCCTTCAAAAGGCGTCAGGGATACCTTCGTTGATGCTTTGAACGTTTGGCTTGCGGTACCTGAGCCGACAGTGTCACGCATCAAGTTATTAGGTAGTCGTCTGCATTCCGCATCTCTGATGCTTGACGACATCGAAGATGGCTCTGACCTGCGTCGCAGCCAGCCGGCGACACACAAAGTCTTTGGAACTGCGCAGACAATTAACTCTGGATGCTACGAGATCCTGAAAGCTGTCGGTGAGGCAACGCAGCTTGGTATCCCATCAGCAGTCGACATTACGCTGGAAGCACTGGAGGAGCTGCACATCGGCCAAAGTTACGATCTGTACTGGACAAGACACTGCATCTGCCCCTCGGAGAAGGAGTACCTTGATATGATCGATAAGAAGACGGGAGGTCTGTTTCGACTGTTAGCACGGCTGATGCTTGCTGTAACACCGAAGTCTTGTGACAGGCAGCTTGCTGATAGCATTGAAACCCTTGTCAGTCTTATAGGTTCCCAATTCCAGATCCGCGACGACTATCAGAATCTCCAATCAGCTGAGTATGCTGATCAGAAGGGGTTCTGCGAAGATCTAGACGAGGGGAAATTTTCTTTTCCACTAATTCATGCTTTGTCGTGCAACGGACGCGAAGGAAGACTCCGCGAGCTGTTGAGGCAACGGCAAACGTCTGAAGGGCTATCGCACGCGGGCAAAGTTTTGATATTAATAGAGCTCGAGGAGGCGGGAAGTTTGCGGTATACAAAGAGAGTATTGCAGCGTACACAAGAGCAGATTTCCGGACGGTTGGATAGACTAGAATGTGACACGGGTTCGGAGAACTGGATCCTGCGTGCGTTGTTGCAGAAGTTAGAAATATAGATCCAGCTTTCAAGAGACTAAAGTAGAGATATTCGAAACATGTATGAAGCTACATCAGAAGGATTGTATAAGAAGAGCAATCGTCAGCGGTATCGTTTTGTCACAGATGATGACGCCATGTGGCTTCCTCCACCTTGATGCAACAATCCCTCCTGTGATTCTTCCCAAACAGCAACTTTACAGCAGCCAAATTTTCTTAGAGTTGATCATTGCATTCTGTTCGCCAGCGGACCGTTGCAGTGTTTGCCAGCGGTCCACTGCACTGATCGTCCAGCTCATTTGGTTAGTTCAGTTTGCTTCCCCAACCCTCCACTGCTACCCCCTTCTACTACATAGTCTCGATCGATTCCAGCCAATAGCTCTCAAGATCAATCAATCATCTCAACCCTTCCACACATTCTCTATCACGAATCCTACGGTTGCTGGTGGATTTCTGCGACAGCGCTCGACGCTCATGGCAACATCGGTACAAGCTCCGGGTGGCTGTGTAGCAGCAAAAGCCCCAGCCAATTGCGCCTTACACGGTCCTGGTTGTGCAACGCTTCAGAACTTTAAAGCGCAGCCAGAGGTCTGTTCAAGCCTTCGATTATACTCGAAGCGGTGTAAGTTGGCTAGTCAACGCCACTCAGCCACAAAGTACCGGCCAGTTTCAGCCTTGTCACCTTGGAACTTCCAAGCCGAGTGGTCATTCCATTCCTACTTTCGCTCGAATCTCCCATGAAGATCTATACATCTTGCACCAGCATTCTGCCATACCAAGCTAACAAGGTCGGTCTGTGAACGAGAAGAAACACAATGGAAGCCAACGATAGTACCACGGACGGATAGCGCAGATCCGAACGCTTACAGAAAAGGAGAACACTTCTCTCTGAGCATACCGAGCACAAAGGCGAAGATACGGATAAAGAACCTAAGAAGATTCTGCTTCGTGATCTGGCTGCCTACAAACACACCGCTGCAGACGATTCGGCCCCTGCGGATAATTTCTACTCCCCGATCAATCATAACTTCTACGCTCGAGAGCCATATTGTTCTTTGGACAAATATAAATGTAACATCCGGCTACTGCAAGCCTCGAGAGATTCAGCAACTGGTGAGCACATCTTTACGTTGAACGATAAACGACCGCTCGCCGAGGCACGGGATATTTATACGGCCATCCCATACTGCGCAGGGGACACCAAAGATACTCGAAATTACTCGTGAATGGTGTTAAATTCAAAGCCTTTGCTAGCCTAAACATCACGATACAAACCCGCTTTTCTGGACAGATCAGGTCTGTATAAATCAAGGGGATCCAAGCGAGATTGCATCAAGTCAACATGATGTATGATGTGTACGAGAACGCATTGAGGCAATCGACAAGAACGGATCCGCCATCCTTGATCACTTTATCAACACTGAGTTACCTCAGTGGCTGTACTCTGTACATTCGCCTTCAGAGCCTCTCTGCGACGTGGGGTCGGTGTTCAAAATAAATCCCGGCAATGGATGGGGGATCATACTGAGTCTTCCAATGCTCCCATATCTACTCAAAAGGCACACGGAGTTTGCGAAGGTACGCTAAAGGCGACTACGAGTGGAAGTTCAAGCTACAGTGCAGGCATTATGACAAATGCTTCTGCATCGCGACCCATACAGCAGCCATTCGCGACATCCTTTTCGCCCGAATTGTCCAACGGCGGGTCCAAACTGTCAGCTCACCGTCACTTCATTGCTACTGCCTCCATCGTCCTCGCTTCATTCTTGGTAATGCTCGTAGAGTGGTAAATTGGAAATCGGATCTTCATTCCCAAGATATAGAGTTTGGAATGTCACGTTCATAGCCTCCGACAATCAATACACGCACATCTTCCCTGCCCGAGTATATGTTAAGGTGTTCAAGCGGTTCTTTGTTTGAATGGCTGTCTAGGATTGATTCACGAAGCTACCTAGGTACTTAAAGAGGCAAGTCACGAGGCAGACTGCGAGCTCTGGATCAGCGGCACAGTATGCTGGGCGCCCTAATGATCAATCCTATGCTTGCAAACGATGATCTTGCAAGCTGTGCGACATGTCCCGAAGACGTGGGCATTGGTGACTGCGTTGTCCACATGTAAAATGAGATGTGGCCTTTGGGACCACCCAAACCGAGTTAATGATTTTGATTGGATAAAAATCATTGTTGTCTCCTGCCGAAACTTGTTCCAGAGTAAAAATCTGGAGCGGTTGCACACTATCGGTAAGTCCATATCACTCACGTTCGTCCCTAAGTGCCGGGACGCACGTTGTAACGGGACAGGCTCGCACTCCGGCCCTTCGGAGTCTCTTATTCGCACGTTTACCGACCTGCAACTGCCATATAACGTCCTTCAGCCAACTGCCCCCCAGTCTACCAACCTCCGGCAACGATTGCTGCTATATTGGCCCTGCTGTCGATCGTTTCATCAACGCCGTCAATCGATGCTTCGTCTGTACCCCTGTCCATTAGCGACCCGAGAGAACTCTGCGAGAATTGGAGGGTCTCAGAAAAAGCGAAGTCGAGGAAGATTGCATCTCTGGGCCCCAGAAGCTCTTTTGATTAAAGAAGTATTCAGTCTGGCAGTTTCGCCGGTCGGGAGCGAAGGTCGCAAAAATCGACCCAGCGGGTCGGAATGCGCTAGCTTCGCTTGTCAGGCGGCAGCATGCAGTAGCGTGCTAAGATAGGGTCGCAAGCTCCACGTGCGATCTGCCACCTGCAAAGCGAGCGGCTGCTAACAGCCAGCGCGCTCAGAATGCTTACAGCGCTAGGTAGTCCACTCTTATGACAAAACACCGCGTTCAAAGCGTTTGGCCAGCACCTGGGCACGCAACTTAAACGCAGTCCCAGAAACATCGTTACTTGGCAGGTAAGAGTGCTGCAGAACTACCTGCGGCCCCGTGCTTGATCCCCACAGAGCATTTGCAACCTGCAATGTCAGGGTTGGCAATTGGATGGAGCGCAGATTGCGTACATGCAAGAAGCGTTGGTAGCTATTCAATGCTGCAGAAGCGCAATCCAGCTGGCAATGCCAGCATATGCTGTCTGCAAACTTGAATGCATTTATTTATGCAACAGCCGGCTGCTCATGCCATTTGTGCTCGCATCTATAACATTGCATGTACGTTCTGATGCATTGGTAAACATGCGACTGCAAGCGACCGCAGTTCAGAGTTCGCATGGCCCACGTCTGGATTTAATTTGGTTCAAATCCTCCGAATCGAACAGACGAAGTTTTTTCCACATGGCTCTGGGAATCTGAGCGCTTTGTGGGTTGTGTTATATTAACCCATTCATCTCAGTGTGAATGGTGATGATGATTTTTCTTTGGTGGCCAAACCAAATGTTCAGAGCAAGGCACAAGGAATCAAGAATACTGACTTCGATATCTCATCGAGCAATCATTTGTTTTTTGGTCAGATCCTTCGATGGGCACTCTCCACTCGTATCATTGCACTTCATTCAATCGTGATCATTCACAATAAATATGTTGTCAGACCGCTTCACCTTTTCTGTGGATAAATTACTTTAAAACGATGAGCTTTGGATAGGAACCTTCCTAACATGCTTCTGTCCCATAGTTGCGCATCCGTCTTGGACCAGGCTGAGCACATGTTCAAGGGTCCACGGGTGAGATGATATCACGTGACTTTACCCTCAGCCCCGTAGAGCCAAGCGTAAGCGCACTTGAACAGCCACGCTTAGCTCGCTGCAGCAGGATTAATGAGGCGGAGGACCATGAAAAGGTAGGGCGAGATGCACGAGACTGGCCAATATCAACGAGGCAGGGCAAGGCTTCTCCAGGCGAGACACAAGCAGCCCAGAGAATCGCAGCCACGTCAGTTGCGTGACTTAGACTTGTTGCCTTGCTGAATCTCGTATTTTGCGGATATAAGCACGTTCTTCAGTTGCAACTCGCAGCATCGCACCTAGTGTTTACATCCTACTCACAAAATGCCGGCCCAAACACGGAGCAAAGCGAAAGACGTGGGCAAGAGGGCTAAATCAACCAGATCATATGTAAGCCAGAGGACTCCCAATAGTCTTTGGATGGAACTGATGGTGCACAGCCGATCAAAAACGCTGAAGGTGTTCAAGGGAAATGGCAATGTGTACGAGTTAGAATCGATCAATTCTAGCTTGAGAAAGCTTACAGTACTGCAGTGCATATATTGGTGTAGACTGGTTCATTGGGTTGCCAATGGAAACAAATGTACATGCAACCATATTCGATGCACGGATTGTGGATTTGGTTATTGAGGAGTCAAGAACAGGGTGCCAAGTCAAATCCACAGGCGGCTAGGATAGAAATGAGGTTTTGAGAGAGGGGCCCAACACATGAATACTAATAAACCCTTCTTTCTTCATGTCCTATCTTGTGTATCTCAAAGTCAAGCTAATGCGATATCACAATCGACCATGTCCGGATGGACGTTCTCATATGCTTCGCCATTCATCATCCCATCGACGAATACATCGGTAATCAGCTTGTAGGTTCCACCGACAAGACGAATGACATAGAGTTGGTCGGAACCTTGCAAAGCCACGATCGGATCACCCTCCTGCACGCTGTGAGTAGCATTGAAGAAGCGTTGTGTGGCAGTGCGACCAAGACAACGCCCCTCTTCCAACGAATATATCAAGACTTTTTCAAGAGCCATAAACTCCGATTCGGTGATCTCAGCGGTGATTTCGCATTCTGGATATGGGTTACGGGGGGCCAAAACCTTAAGCCTCTGCAGGATACGATCGCAGCGTTCGATGATGTCGTCAGATGTGGGCAAAATAGAACCAGTTTCTTCCACCAGCAGACGCAACAGGTATCTCAGATAGACCCAGAAGTAGAAAGCTATCACCTCATCTTTCGTGGCCTGAGCCGTAGGTTGTGGGGACCAAGGTGCTCTCGCGGTGGTTGTATCCAGTATGCGGGAGATATCCTCCATGTGAAAGTTATCAGGTACGGTAGACACGAGGCTGCGTAAAAAGCCATTTTGCGATGAGATATTTGTAGTCTCATGAATCCGAACTGTACTGTAATTTTTTGTCGAGATGTTATCTATGATCCGTCCTCTGACTATAAGGACCGAGTCATTCGAACGAAAGCGTACAGATTCCTTGAGCTGCCATATAGGGTGCGGTTTATATACTTCAACGGGAACATTCGCCGGGGAGTTGGCGTCGAAGGCGATATCAAGGTTCAGACACCAGGAGGGAAGTGTTGAATGCGGTTGGCGCCATGAAAGACTAAAACTCAAGAGCTCTAGATTGTGTCCATTCTGAAGCACGCGCACGGATAAATGCCTGGAAAGGGTATCCGGAGTATTCATAGAAGAGTAATCTGGGTTGAGACTGAGGGCTGCAGAGTCCTTGGAAATGGCAAGAATGGCGTACACGCGGTCTCGAGGATCTCGACACAGAAGCGACTGGTACCATTGTAAGTTGTGGCATAGCGGAGACCAGGTATACACAGTCTCAGTCTGGAGTCGGGCCTGCCTGTCCCACCAGAGGCCGTATATAGATCTTTCGACTTCGACCGCAGGCACTGCATTCCCACCAAGCATTCTCCTAGCTGTATCGCGATATTGCTGTGGAAGGTGGCCAAAGCCAAATAGGATAGGCAGTGTGGCAATAGCGTTCCAGTCTATCAGGCGGTCCCCCCGAAGCATTATAACATTCTTGTTTAGCAACTGCTCTTGTACGATCCATAATCGCTGAGTCCATTCACCATACGCAACCTGTATAAGCCAATTCCAGCCTTGCCTCATGTACCTTTCCCATATTTCGGCATCTTCGCATGATTCTTCGTCTGAGAGGTCCAAATCCACTGGAAGTTTTTCTATTTGAATGCTCCCATCGAGAACTGAGTCGCGAATCCGTTCGATACTTCCTACTTTGTACATTTGCTGCCAGGTCTCATCCGGAATGTACTCGTGGATTCTCTTGAGCAAACGGATCCCTCGCAGCTCCTCCTCTTCGATCCCAGCTGGTCCAAGATATGTGATGACTTGTCTTGACTCAGTGTAGATATGGCTCATCATTGCAACTTGCTGGCCCTTCTCTTCTTCATCTTGCTGGTTGATGCAGATCTGGTCGATCCAAAAACACTCGTTTTCGAGCCCTTCGGTGTCGCGGAGGTTGCGCATGGCGTTGTCAAGATTTTTGGTCAAGGGGATCCATCCAAGTGCTTGTCCATTTCCCTCGGTAATTGTCGCCCTGCCTGCTTCCTGTGGGTTTCCCCACACATAAGAAAGTGCACGGAAAGCACGGCTTGCCACAGGCACATGGAGAATACAGACTTCGATCCTTGTTCGATTCTTTCCTAACTTGAGCACGCGAATCTCATTGGCAAGTTGCAAAGGCTCATACTTGTACCGTGGAACGTCCATACGTAACCTTCAACTACTGCTAACGGTTTGGGATGTTCGTGAGTACCATAGAGCTGTCTGTAAGATTTCAGATATGCGGCTACTGGGACAGGTGTCAATAAAGTGAAATGTTGCTGCCTAAACGCAGATCGACTCAGCTTTGCTCTAATCCGAGTTTGTGGGGGCCAGCCGTAAGGGATAGCCATCGAGCCAATGAGCCGGTCAGCTCTCTTCGCTAAACGGCCTAAAACTAGGAAAGTCGCAACGCGCTTCAGTGTACCTCAAGAGGTGCTTGGGGGGTAGAGGTTTTGACTTGCCAGAAGTACTAAGCATGTACCACAATTGAATTTTGTCATTTCCGTTATGTATTTCTCAAAATTGAGAATATTTTCAACGGAATACAACTTTGCATCGGTGGTTTAGTGAAACTACCGATGCACTGCCATATATAAAGAGTTTTTCCGTGCCCTCTCTGGTTTGTTATACCATCCATTTCGGTTTTGCAATTCACAGTTCGGTTTCGGTGCGCTTCCTGCGCAAGGCTTGGCGTAGGAGAACTATCAGAAACGATTTTCGGAAAACGATGAGCAAATTACAGGACAACGCAACATACAATCCCCATGCCCTGTGTGCTATGGCGGCCGCAGCAAGTGGTGGCATGAGCAATGCGCTCATGCTTTCGAGGTTGATGGACGTGCGTCGTTGGCAGGTCACTGTAAGCTGCAAGTCCAGCTAGATTCTCGTATGTTCCTTTCATTCGAGTCTTCAAGGGCATTCAACGCCAGTATGAACCACTCCGATGATATTGCAGGCTTTGCCCGAGACCGTCACGGATGTTCTGCTCTATGGGTATATATCGAGACCCATACGGGCCACCACCGGGACCTCGGATGGCCACCTCCGAGACCAAGAGTATATAGCTACCTCGAATCCCCAAGGCTGACCCCTTAAGGATTCGTCTATCTATTTACTACAATATACCTTTTCGTCCCATATCCAGTCCTCTGTCTACAGTGACCTCGCACTTGTTGAAGACAGAGGTGTGGAAGAGACTAAGTGTGGGGATATCACAAGTAGTGGAAAGGATAAATGATATAGAAGGGATCAAGTGTAGGAGTACTACAAAAGACCAGTGAGGAGGATAAAGGAGGATAGTTTGATAAGAGGTTGAGAATTGAATGGTGAATATTATTCTGAGGCGGTGGTTCGCTAGGCGGTGCTATCGAAGTTTCCGATCCTGTCGTCAAGTATGAAAGACTTGGAGGTCTTGATGCTCGTTGCAATGAGATGGATGATGTGCGCTCATTCACCGCAGGTGTCTCGGTGGCGACACCATCAGATCGATTGCTGGCCTGCGAGAGTGGTCGCAAGAATGACACGGTTCTTGACCTGCGTAGAGCTTGTCTGTCAATTTTCTCTTTCTCGTCTTCCTTGGCTGGCGGGACGAGCGGGTCGACGATCGAATGCATGCTTGGCGTCAGCTGTAGGCCTCACGGTGACTGCTCGAGGTCGCTGGGCTGCAGGCTGAAGACCGCCAGGCTGCAGGTTGCCAGGCTGAGTGAGGCCTAGCAGGTGCTGCGCCGCAGACTCCATCACCGTAGACACACCATCGTAGACACACCTTCGCTGATGCATGCTCTGCTGCGGCGATGCCATGGTCTCTACAGTATCCACGATAGCCTTCGGCGACGCGCGCTCCAGCGTCCAAGCTCACACCATCAACGGCTCTGTTGAGTTCCATCTCCAACCTGGTACGTTGCGGGACCACCCCACCCGACGCCAGCAGGTTGTCAGTCGGACTCTCGGTATGAACAGGACGCTAAGTAGACAACTCAACAACTAGAGCTCGAGAACAGCCTCGTTGGTCTACCGCGCGCCGAAGACGCGCCCTTCAACTCGTACGTAAAGCAGCACGAGCCTGCATGCCTCCCTAACACGCGTATCGACCTCCTCCGCGAGATATACAGCTGGGCGGATGGGTCAGATGAGCGATGCATCTTCTGGCTGAGCGGGCTGGCGGGCACGGGCAAGTCGACCATCGCCCGGACCGTCGCGCGCAGCTACTTCGATGAGCGACGTCTCGCAGCAAGCTTCTTCTTTTCGCGCGGCGGTGGCGACGTTGGCCACGCCGGCAGGTTTGTGACAAGCATCGCGGTGCAGCTTGCGCACAGTGTGCCAGCAGCGCGACAGCACATCTGCGACGCTGTTGCAGAGCGCAGCGACATCGTCGGCCAGTCGCTGCGCGATCAGTGGCAGCACCTGGTCTACCGCCCGCTGTCGAAGCTGCGCGAGCCCGGGCCATATGTTGTGGTTGTCGACGCGCTCGACGAGTGCGACAGCGACAGCAACATCCGCATCATCGTGCAGCTGCTGGCCGAGGCGCGGTCGTTGACAGGCGTCCGGCTGCGGGTGTTGCTAACCAGCAGACCAGAAGAGCCGATCCGGCACGGGTTCGGGCAGATGGCGGACGCGGAGCACAAGAATGTCGTGTTGCATAACATCTCACCGTCGATCGTAGATCACGACATAGGCCTTTTCCTGGAAGACAAGCTTCAGTCCATTGGGCGAGAACGCTGTCTACGTGCTGGCTGGCCCGGCGCAGAGACCATTATACAGCTAGTGCAGAGCGCAAGCGGTCTGTTCATCTGGGCTGCCACTGCCTGTCGCTTCATCCGCGAAGGAAAGCGCTTTGCAGCTAAGAGGCTAGAGACGATCCTGTGTAATGATGGCAACACTGTTGCTGCTCCAGAGAAGCATCTCAACCAGATTTATGTTACTGTGCTCAACAGCTCACTCTCTGCAGACTTCACGGACGAGGAGAGAGGAGAGCATTGTAGAATGCTGAGATACATTGTTGGAAGTGTAGTAGTGTTGTTCTCCCCTTTATCTGCGTGGTGTTTGAGTGCACTGCTCCACGTCGCATATGAAGACGTTAGCCAGACACTCGAAGATCTGCATGCTATTCTTAACATCCCAGAAGACACAACCCAGCCGCTTCGACTGCACCACCCTTCGTTTCGCGACTTTCTGCTTGATAAAAAGAGATGCGGCGACGACAGCTTCTGGGTAGATGAGAGAAGCACACACGGGAAGCTGGCGTCCCGCTGTCTTGAGCTTATGTCTGCGCCTAATGGCCTTCGACAAGATATGTGTAGTCTTTTGGAGCCAGGGACACTAAGAAGCAAGGTTGAAGAGGAGAGAGTAACGAGTAACCTGCCGCCAGAACTGCAGTATGCATGCCGCTACTGGGTAGAGCACCTCAAGCGCAGCCAGTGCAGCATCGCCGATGGAGATGCAGTGCACATCTTTCTTCGGATGCACCTTCTGCACTGGCTCGAAGCGATGAGCCTGGTGGGAGAGACAGGCCAGTGCGTGCACTTGCTGGCAAGACTGCAGGCGATAACACCGGTAATAGTCCCAGCATGACAGACACCACAATATGCTAACCTGCAAGATAGCCATCTGCAAGCATGTGTGCAGGCTTCCTCCGCGATGCCAACCGATTTGTGCTGCGGTTCTGTTCAGTTGTAGCAGAGGCACCCCTGCAGGTGTATTCGTCAGCGCTTGTTTTTGCACCAGAAACAAGCGTTGTACGGCAGACATTTGTCGATCAGGTCCCTCAGGAAGTGGAGATACTGTCAGGCAAAGAAGCAGATTGGGACGCATGCCGCAGCGTGTTGGAGGGCCATTTAGACCTTGTTACGGCAGTGGTGTTCTCGCCAGACGGACAGCTGGTCGCCTCAGCATCCTGCGACAAGACAGTGCGAGTGTGGGAGACGGCGACGGGCACGTGTCGCAGCGAGCTGAAGGGCCATTCACGCGAGGTCAATGCGGTGGTGTTCTCGCAAGACGGGCAGCTGGTCGCCTCAGCATCTTACGACA